>NC_034594.1:35681686-35699273 GCF_900095145.1 Mus pahari | reverse complement strand
GAGAGAGAGAGAGAGAGAGAGAGAGAGAGAGAGAGAGAGAGAGAGAGTGTGATGGGAATGTCAGGAAATGATTGGAGGTTAAAGAACAGACTCAGTTGTCAATCTTCTCTTTGTTCCTTTGTTCCGTGTATAAGGCAAAGTATCTTTGTGGTCTGGTCCCTGTGCTGCATATGCTGGCTGGGAATTCTCATCTCATCTCAGAAGCAATGGGCTTGTAGATGCACTCTTTAATGCCTAGATTTTACAAGGGTTTGGAGAATTAGAACTAAGGTTTTCATGCTTGTGCACCGAGGGTTTCTACCCACTGAGTCATCTCTCCAGACTCCCATGCTAAGATTTTTAAATCATGGAATGTTTTATATATTTTAATCCATTAATTATTTCCAGCATAAAATATTACTGGATAATATTTGCAGCAACATGAACACATGAATGAAGAAAATCACAGACTTAATTAAGATTCTTTATCATTAATTAAGACAAATGATTCAGGCTTAAGATAATTTGCAATGAATGAATTAGAGAAGACAGAAAAATACAAAGAAAAATATGAATCCAACTCATTGGATCCTTAACAATATAGAAGAGAAAGAAAGCTGCCTAAGTTGTCTCTATGCTGTGAAGCCCAATATCATAGAGAGAAAAACCACCTAAGAGCAGGCAGGATCTACCTTGTTTGGGAGCATGTAAGAATGAACACTGAGCATCCTCCAGACACTACAATAATTGACTATACAACAGAGATATATTCATATAGAAAAACATATAAAATGACTTTATAGGAAACCAGGCTCTGCTGACTTTTCTTACTAGAGAAGGAGGAAGCTAAATGAAGACTTGTCTTCCTCCAATTTATTTTTCATATTGAAGCCAGAGTAATATTTCTAAGCCACAAAATTGATCATGTCAACTTTACTGGCCAAAAACCTCTTTATAGCTTCGGGATAATTTCCAACTTCT
Organism: Mus pahari; assembly: GCF_900095145.1. Classification (NCBI taxonomy): domain Eukaryota; kingdom Metazoa; phylum Chordata; class Mammalia; order Rodentia; family Muridae; genus Mus; species Mus pahari. The sequence goes on along the minus strand of NC_034594.1, from coordinate 35,698,313 downwards.
ATAGCCTGCCACAAAATGCTATTTATGCTCTGGTTGCATCTCTAGCCAGCTCCATCTCTTGTGACTACCACCCAGCCAGCCTTCATGCCAGCCATACTGTCGTGCTTGACACTTTCTCGTGCAGACCTATAACCCTGTGATCACGTTTCTTCTGCCCAAGTAAAGCCGGACTACAGCACACCAGCACCTCCTCCTTCTCCTTCTGTAACTGATCCAGAGCTCCTCTCTGCCACAACCCAAGCTGCATCACAGCCCTCTATCATTTTACTTTTGCAGCCCTCATTTGCTTCTTTATCCACCCTTCTTAGATCTGAATTTACCAAGTAAACCTTTAATGACTATTTGCTAAATAAATGAATAATGATCAAATGGGTCAATAATAATTGAAAGAACCAAAAAGATGGAAAATGCCATCAGAAGAGATTTTGACAGGGGAGTGCATGGTCAACAACATATTAATTGTGACCTTGGACAGATGGGCCTGGAGAAAATACTTGATTAAGTAAAAAGGCCTACAGAGACACAACCCCCAGTGGGCTTCAGCCTCTGGCAGTTGGTATCCCTGCTGAAGTCTGGCATTTCCTTTTCTCTCTTTCTCTTTTTGGAAACAGAATCTGGTTATGTGGTTAGTATTGCTTTGAACTCACTATTCTATGTGCAAAGATAACATCATTCCCTGCTTAGAATAGCCACTGGTAAGTGGCTTGTAGCAGTATTTTCCTGATGGCCCAACCCAACACCCAAAAACTCTTCTAACCCCCTCCTCCCCAAATTCTGCAAAAAGTACTTCCCAATGGTTAAGAAGTATTTTGTTTTTTTTACTTATTATTATTATTATTATTATTATTATTATTATTATAAAATCTTTATTTTTTACAGTCCAGTTGTTATCCCCCTCCCATCCCTTCTCCTCCATCTCCAAGAGGATGTCCCCACCCTCTCACCCCCACTCCACCAGACCTCCCCCACTCCCTGACGCCTCAAGCCTCTCAAGGATTAGGTGCTTCTTCTCTCACTGAGGCCAGACCCAGCAGTCTTCTGCTGTATGTGTCAGGGGCCTCATACCAGCTGGTGTACACTGCCTGGTGGGTGAGTGAGAGATTTTAATACCTTGTTTTCTATCCTGTGTGAAGCACAACATTCTCACTCTCCAGAATGTTAGAGAAGTACCCGTGGGCATGAGGTCCATCTGAACATTTCAGCCAACCTGCTCTAACCAGTGGAATCTGTCCTTATGTTAGATTGCATGTTGTAGGCACAGTGCTCAGGGATTCCAAGTTCTTCCTTTTTCAAGGTCCAATTGCAAGATCAGGAGCTGGTGATAGACAAAGTTGGAAAACCTTTACAGAATGGTGGCAACAGAGTCATCAAATGGACAGCTGAGGCTAACAACAACTATAGTTGTCAGACACATATAGATCTTCCAGGGAATCCAAATTTATACATTATAATGAACCATAATGAATGGCTGAAAACAAAACAACGAAGACGGTGTGATGACCAATGGTGGGCCGCAGAGTTTTAGGTACAGCCAGTGGACTGACTAGAAGAAGCCACGTGGTGACTGAATGGGCATGTGAGTTCAAAATTAAGTGAGAAAATAGAGATATAACATCATCAATTCTAGTTAAATCGTCTATGAAATCATGACAATACACTTTGAGGTGTTACACAGGTATGCTGAAGGAATCCCTGGGATATGATGTATATAAAGAAATAGCTACGAACAAGTCAATGGGGTTGTAAGTATGTTAGAATAAAAGACGGGATTCTAACGGCAGAAAGAAATTCAGAGGTAAGTGGAGAGGAGGATGAAGGCTCATACAAAGTGGGAGGAGGGATTCTGTGCAGGATGATGAAGAATGAGCAGGAAAACCTCACACTAAGCTGGAACATGAATCAGAAAGCAGGAGAGAACCTTGCTGATGGATGGTGAAGACCTGAGGAACGCATTGCAGACGGACAGTTGTCGGGATGTGTCTGCACCACCACAGCTCTAGACTGTAGAGCAAGTGACAAGCTAGTGCACATAGCTGATAGAGGACAATGCCCAACATGCCACTTGCTCCTAAAACCCCTGGCTTTTCAAAGATACTAACACCATCCATATGCCTTATCAGTCTGCTTTTCATCATTATAGCAAAATCTCAGACACAGCCTATTGCACAAAGGAAAGAGGTTTATCTTGGCTTACAGTTCTGTCCATCTAAGGGCTTCATCTAGTCATCCAGTACAAGACCTTGTGACAGAGTCAGTCCCAGGGCATTGCATGCTAAATAGCAGGGAACATATACCTAAGTTTTGGTGCACATCTCTCTGATTTTCCTTTGAAACCACCAGGGTTCAGTCCTGAGTTCCCACTCCTAATCTTTATCCAATCCAAATCCACTTTGTGCAAGTCCCACCCCTCGACACCATGGTCAAATTTACTTTCTTAATTCCTCACAGTGGGGATCGCTGTTTAAATGTGAAACTCTGAGGGACACTCACATCATATCCAAGCCACTGCACCTTACTTTTCTAGAATGTTTAAAATATGATTACTTCATATGAATTGGCATAGATATGACTTTCAAAATCTCCTGACCCCCAACGCTCACCAATGCTGCTATTCCCTCTGTTGTAACACTGATATCCCAAACTTGGAATTCACTTTTATATTCATACTTGTTAATTTTTATGTCTATAAATTAATATAGGATAATGTAGAGACCTAAATAAAGATTCTGATGGTAACAATAATCTATTATTTATGAATATTTTAAATAATCCTGTCCTCAAATTTCCATCTTGTGTCTGCATGTTTTTATGAGATCTATTCGATATGCTATTTCATATATATACATATTTCTCCTACTTATGAGGTCTCAGTAGATAACTTCATGAACTCAGGGGTTTGTTTTATATAACATGAGTCAGAATAAACTCCCTTCTTGGAATATCTATAGTGTCTTTACTTTGTAGTAGACTAGATATTTTACATTTCTGTTCTTGATTCTCCAGATATGAAATTTTAAATGTGTTTTTTCCCTCTGAGCCTCATTTTCCACATATGTGGAACAGTGATTAGAATACTACCAACTGATGTAATTATTGAAAAAATTAGAGGAAAGAAGCCTACATTTAAGGTGTTCAGTTAATGATTGTTCACTGTGCAGAATTTGCAATGCTATGGTAATTTAAAAAATAAGCTCTTAAGTTTGTATTGCTATTGTAATGATTTTAAAATAAAATACAACATAGTCTTCTTTTTCATCTCTTAATAGGACAGAATAACCGGTTATGCCTGTAAGGCCAGCACAATAAACTTCAGAGAGTGTTTTTGGAGAACCATGCTGGTTAAAAGAGTTTCTCAGACAGTAAAGGTCATGTGAACACTTCAGGTGTTCAGAATTTCGAATCCTCAACCTGATTATGCCAACCAACCTTTCTTCCAAATGTTACGAGTAAGCGCATACCAAAAGTGTGAACTGAATAACCCTACACCGTTTCATTTCATTTTTTTAGCAGTCGAAGAAATGAAGGTCTGTAACTTAGCACCCTACAGGAGCTGAGAATAATTAAGCAAACTAAGAATTGTTAATTGTCTTTTGGGTAAAATCTTGCTGTGTGGCTCGAGTTTCCTCCAATATTAAGTGACTTGATTGCCATGGCAGACATTATGAAAATGTCTTTGAGTTTGTTTTCTGCTCAGGCACTGGCATGTACTAACCTTACCACAGCCCCAGCTTGCAGGACCCCGCTAGGCATTGGTGAATAATGTGCCTGAAAGGTTACCTAACTGCTGCCAGCACGAAGGGCAAAGATGTCTTAAGCCAGGATAGCCTTTTCAGACTGCTTCCTTCTAGAGCATCTTCAACGAACACAGAAAAATGCAATTTTAAGCATTCCCATGTATCTGATCCAGAGGAAGTGACACAGATGTAGAGGGGCGTCTCGAACCCTCTTGTGGATAGGCAGAGACAAGCGGATTCAGAATACAGCTGTTAGCTTGTCGAGTAAACAGAGAGCTAAGGGTTCAGTGAGAGAGCCTGTCTTGACAAATGGAGGGGAGAGTGATCAAGGGTAGCACTGAGGTCAACCTCTCTTACCTCCCACGGCGCACGCTGCGTACGCGATATAATTTCGCTTCACTGTTAGAAGTCTTCAAAGCAGACTTGTAGCAAAAGTGGGTAGCAGGTCTTCACTTATCCACTCATCCTTCAGTTCTTTGTATCTTGGAAAATTCCCCTTAAGGCTACTATTAATAAATCGTCAAACATTTGTGGACGCCTACTCTATGTCACATCCACTGCCTGGCATTCTAAACCACAGTCATAAGTAAGCCAGGCTTTCTTCCCCATACAGTTGAGAGTTTATTAAGAGGATATGCAAAGTATATACGCCGTCACAAGAAAGCTGAGACACTTACAAAGGGTTCAGTTCCAACCCCATAAGGTTTGCCAGTTTCAGTATATACCCGTGCATGAGAAACATCTTACAACTTACGTTGCTTGATCCGGGCAGAGTTTTCTTCAGTAAGTTGCACATAAGTGTTTCAAGGCTTTAAACAGTCATTCTCTCTAAAATGACTTGAGATGGCTATTATTTCAGCTAGTAAATTAATCTTGGAAATCTGTAAAACAAACACAAAGAGTCCTTGCTTTATCTTCCCAATAAGCTCTAAACATGGTAAGTAAGCCCATGGTAAGTAAGCTCTGTTTCTGAATCCAGTGCTACAGTCCTTGCAGCTAACAAAGAACAGACCCTCATCCCAAGGGGTGAGCATCTCTGTGCCTCCTCACACATGCCACACTTGTGTTGATGTTCTGTCTTGATGTCTGCTGTAGTAATAAATATTTTTCCTTTACCACATGACAAGCATTTAATTGACAATCTGATAGATGCTCCCGACAAAAAAAAAAAAAAAAAAAAAAAAAAAAACCAACAACTTTTTTTTTCTTTTAAGCCACTGTCTCTCTTCTGCAGTGTTCCATCATCAATTATCTCTCCATTCAGAATACCCATAAAATATTCAGATCGCTGTGAGGGAAGCTGTGGATGCTTGCCATTGTGAAGCAGCATATGCGCCACAGCAAATGCTGAATGACCTAGGAAGCGCATCTTCCTCTCAGAACACATGCCTTGGACAGTCTTAACAGAAGTTCTGAAGTGGGAACCAAAACAGGCTTCCTTCTGCGGCATGCAGATAATGCTTCCTGCCATTCTCTTTCAGAGAAGTGACTTAATCATTCCAGTGAAATGCTCTTGGAAGCACAACAGAGCTAAACCTCAGCATCCCACATCCTGGGCACCTGGTATGAGGACTTCTTTACTGGCTGGCATGGTTATTGGTGTGTTGCAAGGGAAAGCCTATGAGAAAGCCAAACCCCATTGATATGCATTAATTCATTTTCAAACACTTATTTAATAAAAACAAATCCATTTACTCCTTTGTGTTTCTGCTTCCCCAACTCTCAGAGTTAGGGATCTGGGTAGAGGCACTTCCTCCAAGAAAGTTTTCTTTAGTGTGGTCAAAGTTATGGAATTTAATTTAAAACATAGCTAATAATTGTATTGAAAATAAGATTAGAATTTGCTACACCAATTTAATAAGATAACACTGGAAGGACCTGAAGGTTAGGGACATATGTCTCCCAGCACCCACCTGCCATATGCAATGCTCTATTTTTAGCCCCATGAGTAGCAATGAAAAGATAAACCTAACTATATTAACCAGTTAAATTTTCTCCTCTAATACACAAAAAGATCTTAACCTGAAAGTAGTTAAGGAAATTTCCTAGTCTGTGAGAAATAGTCACTGCAGAATGGTTTTTTGTCTATGCTCAGCATAGAACTCTGTCTTTGTGCTTTAAGACTTAACAATAAAGTGGGTGTTTACAAACTTGCTTGCTCTTTTTAAAGGAAATGGGTTGCAATCAACAGATAATACTGGAGAGGAAAAGCCAAGGTGTGACAGGGCATCCCAGCTCACTCTGGTTTTGACAGCTGCTATGTCAGAAAATAAACGAGGCAATCTCTTTGGTCTTTACACAAGTATATAAAAAAATAAAACAAAATAATACAAACAAATTCAAGCTACAATGCCAGTAACAAAACCAATGGGAAAGACTCAAAATCTACAGGTGTGCTGAGAATCTAAGTATTCTGCCCTTGCCAGCATGTTTGCAAAAGTGAATGCACAGTTTAGCATGGATATGTGTGTGATTTACTTTAACAATTTCCACAGTTATTTTCCCTTAAATTGTGGCAGTTACTTTGAACCCATTCTAGAACTTTAGAAGCCCTTGTACACAGACTAACACATGTTTGATAGTCAGACTTGCCTGTATCTACACATGGAAAACTCATTCCCAGTGAATTTAGACCTTGGGTTTCATAATCTCTTGTTTGATTCACAGTCCAGCCCTGGAGGAGATGTTGAGGAGAAGAAAATAATACATGCCTGCATTTACTTTGTCCTGAGCCTTTTTTTCTCAGCTTCTCATCCCAAACCCTCCCATTCTCCAGTACGCCACTCTCTCTTTCCATTGGTGAGAAAGCAACCATCTGGCTCAGATGGCTGGGGCATTATGGGTATAAGGATGGATATGCAGGTACCTGGTACTGGGGCATAGCTCCTGCTCTTCTTTTGGTCTGTATTGCTTTACTTGAATCTCCCAGAACTCTGAGCATCTGGGATCACCAAGGACTTTAGAGATCTGAGGTGGAGATGACCTGCCTTGGATTTTACAAGCTGTACTCTGCTCTTCAACTAACCCTCCTGCAACAACGTTGGTGTTCTTGCTTTTGGAAATCATTAAACCCAAAATTGGAGACTTTCTGTCCTCAGCAGTGTCTTAAGCCTGAGGCTTTGACATCTGCCCTCTAGAGTTCACACATCCAATTCTGTGCTTTCCAGAGCTCTCCTGTTCTTATTCACTCAACTGTCCTAATTCCTTCAGGGCCACACACAAGAGGAGGGATGCTGGAGTTCTTGCACTGTCAGTCTCGTGACTCCTCTTCTTCGCTTCCTGACTTTTCCTGTTTCTTTCCATATCCCTTGTTTCCTTCTCTTGTTCTATCTCCATACTGTTCTCAGTTATTCCCTGTGTGAGTCTTCATGGCATAGCACACTCCTTCTGAAATACAATGAAATCATGAAATAAACTCATACTAATACCATTAACCCCATGATCTATTGGTCTTACTATACCTCTATGTTGTTAACACATTATAGTTTAAAGTATTCCAAACACTCTTGTCATTTTCTTCACTTTCTTCTATGTTAGGGGAGCGGTGTCTGCAGGCCTCTGGTGGTGTCTTCCGGCCTCTGATGGTGTCTTCCGGCCTCTGATGGTATCTGCAGGCCTCTGGTGGTGTCTTCCATCTTCCGATGGTGTCTGCAGGCCTCTGATGGTGTCTGCAGGCCTCTGGTGGTGTCTTCCGGCCTCTGATGCTGTCTTCTGGCCTCTGATGGTGTCTTCCAGCCTCTGATGGTGTCTTCCGGCCTCTGATGGTGTCTTCTGGCCTCTGGTGGTGTCTTCCAGCCTCCAGTGGTATCTGCAGGCCTCTGGTGGTGTCTTCCGGCCTCTGGTGGTGTCTGCAGGTCTCTGATGGTGTCTGCAGGCCTCTGACGTTGTCTGCAGGCCTCTGCTATACTCACCACACTTAGTTTGCAGGTAGGTCTTGGCTTCTGAAACTCAGAAATCATTGATCAGTAATACAATATCCAACTCTTCTTCAATGGTGCAGTCTACACTGAGTTTTTGTAGGAGGATGATGCACAGGTCTTCCCTTTGCAAGGTATATAGTAATTTCCATGTGAGTGGAAATGTGTCTTTGAGGCCATCAAAGAATTTTCAGACTCCTCTGAATTAAAGTTGCTTTAGAGTTGGTTTGGTTTCTGTACAGATACAGTTGAGAAACGGCTCAAGAGCAACCTCCCTGTTGATAACTATTTTAGTTTTCTTTCTAGTGTTGCTCATAACACCACAAATAAAGGAAAGTCAGGTAGCAGAAGATTCCATTAAACAACTTACAGTCCATCACTGAAGGAAGTCAGAGAAGAAGCCCAAAGAGGAATCTGAAAGCAGGAACTTAAGAAGTGGTCATAGAGTGATGGCTCTCACTCTGAAGGTCAAACAACCTTTTTTGACTATGGGAAAAACACAAATATTTACATCATGATTCATAACACTATCAAAATTACAGTTATGAAGTATCAACAAAAGTTAATATTATGGTTGGTTATTACTACAACATGAGGAGCTGTACTAAAGGGTCACAATGTTAGGAACGTTGAGAACCTCTGCCATATAGGAACATAGATTACTGGCTTGCTTATTCAGCTTTCCCCAGTGCCCCTGGTTGGTACTCCCCCCAGTAGTTTGTAATCATCAGTTAAGTAAATGTGTCACAGATGTGTGTACAATGCTGCCGGCATTTTCTTGGTTGCAGTTCCCTCTTTCCAGAGGACTCTGACTTGTCTTAGGTTGACAACAAGGGAAGCAGCACAACTCCTTAAGTTCTCAGGTGGGCCTCCTACTGGTTCATGCTGGCCAGTTATACCAGTGTCCCCATATCCCTAGCTCCAGCTGATCACACATTTTAGCTAATACAGAGCATATGGAAGAGAGTTGGCGCCAATCAGCAAGAAACTAAAATCTTTATCTTCCTTCTTCCTTTTCTTCTGCTGTGAAATATTTGGTATCTCCATGTTGGCAATTCTAAGTATCTGTGATTGATTTCCATCTGAGAAAATGGAAGATGATCCATTGATAGAGTTTCGTGGAAAACTCATTAAAATGGATAGGTATGGCACAGCTTGGACTTCTCAGTCTCAAGAGGATGAGAGAAGAGCCTGACGGTGTCTTTGGACCTGTGAGGTAGAAATTTTATACTACCGTGTCTTAACTCCTTTTCCTTAGAAAAATATCACAAGAGCAGTTTAGATTCAAGAAAGAACAGAAATAGATACTTCTCTTTCTGTTCCTGAGGGAAAGAGCGGTAATGCCATGCTTACAAGGTCTTGGTATAAAGGATGAAGGAAAGACTCATTGGAGGTTTTGTGTGTGTGTGTGTGTGTGTGTGTGTGTGTGTGTGTGTGTGTATGATACATTTGTAAGTGAATATGCATAACCATGCGTAGAGGCCAGAGGTCAACTTGGGTATTGTTCTTCAAGAACATCATCTACCTTTCCTTTCTGAAATAGGATTATCTCACTGGGATCTGGTATCATTAATTAGGCTCTAGTACTTGACCAATAATACCCAGGGTTCTGTTTGTCTCCAACTCCTCTGTGATAGGATTAAAGGTATGAGTCACCACACCTAGTGTGTGTGTGTGTGTGTGTGTGTGTGTGTGTGTGTGTGTGTTGGGGAGGGTCTCTGAGCATCATAAACAGACCCTCATGCTAGCATGACTAACAATTTACTAACCCATGTAATGACATTAGATTCTCCTCTCTTGCTTTCTGGAATTGAGTAAAGAATCAAAGATAGATGAGGAGTCAGCACTTTGCAAACATGAGGAGAACCCTGGACCCCTTATAGCATCTGAGAGTTATTTCTCCAGTTTGGATATATTACCTGTAGATTTCTTGTTTTGCCTTAAAATAACCCAGTATATATTTCAGTCTCCACATTGTGTGGACTCCTTTTATTTCATGCTTATCTTTAGATAGGGATAGTTTATTATTATTATTATTATTATTATCATCATTATTATAGCTAGCAAAGGGGTTAGCAATTCTATCCTTTTAGACTTCCAGAAGTAATCTGTTTTGTGAGGGATTCAGTCAATTTAGCTCATTTCACCCAAGGTATCGAGGGCCAGCAAGCACCCATTTGTAGTTTTAAGCCATTGATTTAAACAGAATTAGATGAATGAAGCAGATTCAATCATGTTCACAGTTAGTTTTCTCCATTAGAACTGGACAGAATGTAAGAGAGCATTCGGACTTGAGCATGGAATCTCAAAAGCATCTGGTATGTGGTCATTTTGTCTGGGGTTTGTTCTAGATATGCTAATTACCTTTATGTTGCTATGGCAAACATGAATACCTTCTACATCAGGAAACTGCTACCAGGAAAATACACTGGGAAAGAGAGAACACATGACTTTCCAAAAGCTCTTTATGCTGTACAGGAGCAGTCTTAGGAATTCCATTTTTATTAAAACTTCTTGAATTTTTTATAATAATTGTTAAGAATTAGACTTATTAAATGGATAACAAATTTCTATGGATGAGTACCTACTTTCAGTAATAAAAGTCTAATGTATATTCTAAATGAATGTTCCTTAGAGAAGACATATATAAAGCTCTGATGTGAAAAGAGGGAGAGAGAGAGAGAGAGAGAGACAGAGACAGAGACAGACAGAGACAGAGAGAGGAAAGAGAATATTTCTATTCTAGACCTCATACACACTCATTTTGTTATTAGTTGGACAATACCTTTCAAATTCCATGTAACTGGGAGTTTTATGCTTATACCTGTTAATTACTTAGGAAGTCTCATTCAGTATCACAGAGAAAACAGGTTTTCAGTTCCTTGGGATTCTGCTTAGATAATTTAATGATTTTCCCTCACACCATATGGGGACTTCTCTCCAATTTATACTGGTCAGATTTAATGTCTGTTAACAGGCAGATTATTCTGTTTGGGACAGGGCTACAGAGACTGTGCTTATGGTCTACTACTGGGTTGTACCTCTGTCATGTATCCTCTCTCCAGTTCTGGACACTTAGCATGTACTATTCTCTCCCGGCCTCACCCTTGCACCTCTGTATTATAGCCTTGCCTTAGGAATTTAGCCCTTAGCATTGGAGTTCTGCCATCCTCTCTAGCCAGTTTCTGCAGTATGTGTTTGCATGACTCAATTTCTTTGAAGCACCATATCAATGTTGAAATAATTCATTTATGTGACCATTGACTAGTGCCGGTGTCTCCACAAAACTAATTTGCATGAAGGCATGGAGCATGCCTTTTTGCTTGTTATTATGTCCCCAGGGCCTAACATAGTGCCTGGCACATGGTAGCCATTAAAAACTATATTAACTAAATGAATGAATTAATTTAAATAATAATTGCTGTTATTCTAGATCTTAGGACTCAGCCTACACTAAAATTAATGGTGTATTTGCACATTTCCACCCACCAAAATTCTGTCTTCGCTCTCTTTTTTTCCCTTTTCTGACATCTGAGAATGTTTCATGAGATCACGATCCTAGGATAATCTTTCCTTCTCCCACTTATTTTTAATGGGATTGCAAAACTTAGCTCACTCTTCAACTTGGATTTGAAGAAGGAAAGAACTGGCTAATTCTGTCTAAATTTAATCTAGTTGTCCTCTGCCAAACAAGCCCCCCCCATTCCAAATTTTTACACATTGATTAGCAGAAAAAAAAAAAAAAAACTTCAAATATGGCTTAAAGTTTTGTTGGCTGCAAGACTCTAAGTCGTCCATTGAGAGATCAGCTTCTCATTTAAACATATATGGTCTTTCAAAATGGCCTCTCTTCCGGTTCCTCTAACAATCTGAGTCTCAGACTGGGATATATGACCAATAAGGGGCGAAATAGACTAAGGTCTTCATTCTTGACAACCACACCTCTTCTGGTACCAACTATTTACTAGTGTTTGCTGCCTTACAGTTTACCCCAAGCTATGGTATAGCATATCCTTTCACCCAGGACCATGGTGTCAGGCCCTAGAGCTGTTCTTGATCTGTTGCTTGGTTTGAAGTTTCTAATATCTTCCATGTACTTAATGAGCATCCAAAGTTATACTAATAAGCCCCATACCAGAACAATCACAAAATGACTTGCCTGGCTAATAATCTTGCGTCAGACTTAAGACAAACGTTTCCCATCAAAACATATTATCATTTGTGTACTTAACATTGTGCAGAAATTGATATCCTTCACCTCTGTAATTTGACCTATGCTTTCAATGGTCATAGGCCAAGCAGTGCTGTGTGGTTGGCCTATTTATGTACATATCTAGGCATAAACAGCTAGCCTCTTTCTCCTCTTTTTTACTGAATATTGCTAACTTCAGTTTTGTTTTGTTTTGTTTTTTCTGAGAGGATTCAAATCAGAGTTGACCTCTGAGAAGCACATTTTGTAAAACTCACCCAAATCAAGAAGAAGTAATATATAAACTGTAAAGTAATATAAACTGAAAGCCCATTAAGAATCTTTAGAGGCCACATTACTTAAAACTTCTATAGCTGGAAAGATCACAGATATGAATAGCTATATATTTTCCCCAGATCAAATAAGGGATGTATTTGCCCTGGTTCCAACCATAGTATTTTCATCATCAACTACTGTAGGGATCAAGTAGCATCTTAAGTGACCGTGTTTCTGGTACAGTTACATTAAGGACCTCAGTGTCACGGTCTCATGATCATGGTAGATTCTTCTTTAAGAGATGCTCCATAGGATAGAGCATCTCTTTCTTTGTTCTAAGTGTGGACTTTGACAATGTGTACAAAAATGTCCAACCCTACTTTCTCTTTCCTGAGTGTTTATTTACAGCCTAAGTACTGGTCCCCACAAAGGCTATTCCCATCTAGATCAGCTAAACAGGCCTCCTTGTTCAGCTATATATAAAAATCCTGCTTTCCTGGCATCAATAGGTAGTAACCCACTTCAATATTGTATACTAAGTATGCACAAATTCCAGGTGCTGCAGCTTCCCTGTCAGAGAACCCAGGCAACCTGATCCTAGCTTTTCTGTCTATCTTTTCCTTACTCTTTAGTTACCTCAGTTAGTTCTATCCCCAGAGCTGTTTCAGGAGGCAACACACTGCCTTTTATCTTTTCTATACTGCCTCAGGCTCATCTTGAGACAAAATGAGCTGGAAAAGTCACTCAAGTGTCAGACTAGCTTTTCCAACAAAAAGTTTTTTATTCGTCCCTCAGAGGATGAGACTCAAAAGTTGTATCTGACCCTCAAGATTGGCTTCCTTCCCTCATTTTCCAAAGTGGGGCCAATAGGGCCAAATTCCTAGTGAGTCAATATATGGATAAAGGCCCAAGAGATTTTTTAAAAAAAAGAGGAAGAAATGAAGATAGTAAGGGATATTGGAAATTGGGTAAAGGGAAGGGAGAAAGAATGAACAAGGGAGTAAAGAGGACATGGGCATCTGAGATGAAATAGAATATTGCATTATGCCCAAAGGCCAGCCACCTTATGCTGAACTAAAAGCTCTCCTCAATGATGGAGGCTTCCAGAGCATGGAAGGGCTATGGAATTCTCTATCTCAGTCTGAGGCAAGGGAAAATTTAGAAGGTAGTAGCCTTGCCGTCTCTAGGCAAAAACTGTTCTGATAAGGCCATGGGGGTGAGAAATAGAGGTCCCAGAGGTAACTCTGCACGGCTGAGACTTCAGAATGCATACACGAATCACTGTAAAGACTACAGGAGCACACAGCTACACATTTAATTTTGCTAAGTCAGTTTGCATAGCATTTCAGGATTAATGGGTAGAATGTAGTTCATAAATGTCAGTTATAACTATAATGTTCACCCTGGGCCATAATTTAATTCCATGAAGCTAAAGGCTAGTAAATTTAGAACCAATAAAAAGAAATACTTCCTTCCATTGTATATTTCACCCCACTGAGACCACTGCCAAAGGGTCATTGACATGGGGCCAGCTCTGAGGAGGAATTTGACAGTCCTCAGATATATATCTGGCTAGTCAAAGTGGAGGTGATTTAAGAATTACAAAAATCTTATGCTAGAGGTATTAATGCAGCTTGAATGGGAGTCAGGGCGGTCCTTTAACCTGTGTGCTATTTACAACTCCAAGTGGATGAAGCACAAGTTTTAATTAATTAATTAATTAACTTTTTAAAAATTTTACATCCTGATCATGGTCCCTGTCCCTCCTCTTCTCCCAGTCCTACTCTTATAAATCCCTCTCCCATCACAACTTCATGGAGAAGGGCAAGCTCCCCTTGGGTACCACCCTACCCTGAGATATCTAGTCACAGTAGGCTTAATCACATTCTCTCCCTCTGACTACCTAGTTCAGTTAAGGGAAGGGGATCTAACATCAGGCAACTGAGTCAGAGACACCCTGAGTTTCAATGCACAATAGCTTTTAATAGGGAAGGAAATCAGATGAATCTCAGCTAAGAGCGGATATGTGTATTCTTTGCAACTGTAAATGCTGAAAGTCCAGTGGATCCACATACTTAACTCTCATCAGTAATAGAGGCTTCCAGAGTGTGGAGGGGCTGAGACTCTCTCTAGCTGCCACCAAACTTCCCTGAAATTTAGCTATATATCTGGGTCAATTAATCTCTTTCCTAGTGAGATCTAAACCGAACATCTCATTCTGTTAGAGACACACACCTTGGAAGTGACATTTCCCACTGGTTCTCACTTCAGAGGATACAAGTGACCTTCTTGAAAAGAAAAGGGCAGGAGAAAGAGATTGAGACACACACACACACACACACACACACACACACAGAGAGAGAGAGAGAGAGAGAGAGAGAGAGAGAGAGACACACACACACACACACACACACACACACACAGAGAGAGAGAGAGAGAGAGAGAGAGAGAGAGAGAGAGAGATTGATTTCATTAGGCCAGAGCAGATCTAATGAAGAAGGAAGCCCACGCTAAGTGTCTGTACCTATCTAGCTCAATGACTTCTAAAGGACCTACCTATGTTGGTTGTCAATGTAGAAGTATAGGGCAGGGCATTTGCTTCTAGATCAGACTTTCCTGGAGCACTGTTTGGTTATTTATCATCTTCTTTTAAATTTATTCACTCTTTGAGAAGGACAAGATGGTAATTTTTGAAACTTCTATTATCTCTAAACTTCATTTTATGGAATTATTTTTAAAAATTACAAAATTTTTATTGTGAGGAAGGTGCATAATATCATAGAATTTTAGAATACAGATAGATACACAGCATGGCTTTTTAGCATGCACAAGTGCTTTGTAAAATATTCAAATGACAACTCAGGTTTCCTGCTCTGCAACTTGTTGTCTGAGTCAAACTTACCAATGGCTCATGGATGTTCCAATTCCATTGAACACAAGATATATGGCCTTCCTGTACATGCTATGGCTATCTTTTGTTCTGTTGAATTCAAGATTTTCCATTCATTTGTGGGATATATTTCCTTGTCTTTGTCCTGAAAATCAAAGTACTTCAGTGTCTCCACTAGTGGGACTGCAGGTAATTTTCCGTCCTTCCTTCCTTCCTTCCTTCCTTCCTTCCTTCCTTCCTTCCTTCCTTCCTCCCTCCCTCCACCCTTTTCTTTCTTTCTTTCTTTCTTTCTTTCTTTCTTTCTTTCTTTCTTTCTTTCTTTCTTTCTTTCTTTCTTTCTTTCTTTCTCTCTCCCTTCCTTTCTTTTCTTTTCTTTTTTTTTTTGAATCTCAGATAATAAAGTTTCTTATTTGTGTAGGGGAAAGAAACCAGAGTTAGGGAAGTATTGATTGAACCATTACAAACTTCTTTAAACCTTCAGATTCTTTCATTTATAAAAGTAGATAATAATACCAACCTAGCTAACTGTTTAATGATGAACAGAGATCCCACATAAAAAGGATTCCACATGGATCACACTCCAAGCATGAGGAACTCTTTACCCCCTGTGTTTGTGGCTCTTCAGAATACCAATTATGTATTAAGCTTTAAATGACAGTCATTCCTTGCATGATTTTCGTCCTTGAGACCTAAGAAAATAATCTAAATTCCAACGTAAAATATACCTACCAGTTATTGAAGTCACACAAATGCAATTGCTTATTATTTCAGTGTGATTTAGATTAGCAGGATGCGAGACACTTTTTATACAGCATCAAAGTGTTTACTTAATTCTCCCATGGAACCATCACGGGAGAAAGCTTCTGCCTTAGTGCTTGGTCAAGCCTTAAACTTTATGTGTTTTGGCATCACTCTGCAACAGAAGTGATCATGACTGAGATTGCCAAGAGCACAGAATAAATATAAATTTTTATCAGGACAGTAAGTGTTCATAATGTCAGTAGAAGGATATGGAATAATTTTATGATTCCAAGTATTAGAATAGCAGTAAGCCTCAGGAGTTGCTGTTCATCCTTTAAATCTAAGCTACTGATGCCCACAAATTTCTGCTATGTATAAAACTATGTGAGTAATATTTAGCATGAGACCAGAGAAAACCAAGAGCCAGGATTGACCCCAAGATTCGCTGTGACTATCAGTTTCTCAGTGGTCTTGTTTATAACAGAAGAACACTTCCAGTACATATCTACCTCAAAGGATTATCAGTGGCAAGAAAGAAGAAAAGAGGTGGTACCATACTCAGATTCAAAAGTGTGACTGTGCACTTGCACTGGCTCTTGTTCAAGTCCATTGCATCTGCTGAAGGATCCAGCAGTTTTCCCTGGGGATAATTATATGTGATGTTAATATGTTAATTCCATTCCCTAAGTGGCTGAGAACAAGGAATGAGTCAGCACTCAGGTGATTTTCTGTAAACCTACTTCCCACCTTAATTTCTAACATAAAGGAGAGCTGATGATTGGGCAGATAAAAGGGAAGGTGGATCAGAAGGTGGGGAGAGAAGAAGGAGAAAATGAAAGAGGGAGAGAACACAGAGGAGGAGGAGGAGGAGGAGGAGGAG
>NC_034594.1:35651193-35681526 GCF_900095145.1 Mus pahari | reverse complement strand
AAAGGAAGAAAAAGAAAAACAGAGCAGAAGCATGTGACCTAGAGAGACAGCAAGTTCTAAGGGGTCTCATAAATGGGGAAGATGGTAGTGTAGCAGTAGATCTGCCCAATCTAGGTGTACAGCATGCATTCATATTAATTGAGTTGTGTTTTCATTGTTGTGGCATATTTGGGTTGGAGATTTACTGCAATATTTTTTATAACAGAAGAAAACACTTCCAGTGCATATCTACCTGAAAGGATTATCAGTGGCAAGAAAGAGGAAAGCAGGTGGAACCATACTCAGATTCAAAAGTGTGACTGTGTAGTTGCACTGGCTCTCATTCAAGTCCATTGCATTGCTACTAAAGGATCCAGCAGTTTTCCAAACTTTCTGGTCACATTGATGCAGGTTTCTGTGGTGCAAAGTAACATGTTTTAAAGTTAGTTCGATCAACTTAGAGAAATCTTCAACAATCATGGGGCCTATTCCAGGAATTTTAATTCAACATGAAGATAAAGGAAAACCCTCTATGGAGTCTACCAAGGGTTGATACTCTGTGTTGTTCTTCTCTGTTAACCAAATCAGAGAAACCTGGTTCAGTAAAGTCTTGGCTGAGGTAGGAAAAAAAATCTTTTTTAAATTGAAGGACACCACCATGTTTTTCTTGGGAGAAAGTCTACATTGTTATAAAGAAACTATATGAGATACCATATTCCCATGGACACAAGGCCTCCTGAAGTGTTTTAGATCATTCTTTTTTATTTGAAACTGGGCAGGAACAACCTTGGCCAAAGACAAGATAGCATGTGACATCAGAGTACTATGTCCTGGCCTGATTCTCACTGAATTGAAATTGGTTTTATCTGTGCTTCTTAAATCCTCAGTATATCACACATTTTCAAAATTAATGGGGTGTGACTTTGGATCATTCTAAATATTTTCATTATTTAGATTCAATAAAATGTTGCATCCCCAACTTTAATAACAGTGGAAACATCTTTCCTTTTGCATTTAGTGTCTGTGCATACATGCATATGCTTTGGGACATATAAGTGGAGGTCCAGGGACAACCTATGAAAGTCTCCTTCCAGCATATGAGTCATGGAGATCAAACTTGGGCCATCAGACTTGTTGCCAGACTGGGTCAATTTGCTGTCCCATCTTCTGCTTTAGAGTTACTGAAACAGGTGAATAGGTCTGAGCCAGGCTGACTCCATATTAGGCTATAAACTAGCATTTCAGGAGACTAGGTCTGAGTTTCTACTTCTTAAAACTGGGCAAGTCAGTTACTGGGATAATCAGAGGCTTATGTAAAACGGGTAACCACAGTTGCAGAAGGACAGTTAGCCAAGCTTTCGGCCAAGAGGTTAAGAACTACCCCTTTTTGGCATGAAGCCATAATAGTCAAGTATGCTTGAAGCAAGACCCTAACCAATCATAGTATTACCCAGACCTCCAGAGATATAACCCATCAATCAAGATGTAGATCATCAATCCCTCCCTAATGTTCCTCTTGTTGGCTTTAAAACTGAATCTGCAAATTTAGTTGGGGTCCTTCCATCCCGATGAAATTGGGCCTCTGAATGCAAGAATTTGCACAATAAACGTTTTTTGTTTGTTTTTTTGTTTTTGTTTTGTTTTTGCTTCTGCATACTATTTGAGTCTGGGGGTATCATTTGCCAGAGATTCACAGACCCTAACATTACCCCCTATAACATCCACACAATGTTATTGTCCAGTACAATGTTAATAAATATTTTGTATTAGGTCATATGGATGATTTGCTGATTATTTTTTCCATCACTAAACAAAACATACTATATATACTGCCATTTACCAAAAAAAAAAAAAAGAAAAAGAAAAAACCAAAACAACAAAAACAAAACAAAACAAAACAAAAAACCCAGAATGGCCCAAGTCTCTTCTGCAGCAGAGCAGAGAGAACACTTCCCACGCCAGACCAGTGCTGAGTGCCCTCAGACTTCTCAATTTTATTTCCTATCACATCCTCACCGCTTATTAACGCTTATTGATCGCACCCACCAATTGTCATTTTTTTAATTCACTCCTTCCTCTCTGTCTTCACCATCCTGTCCCATCATAGGCCTCATATATCACCTGCTTTGCATTAAAAGCTTTCACAATGATTTGGTATGGTATATATTTATGAAGTCTCTGCCATCTACGGGGGTATTTCCTACAGAACCAGGAAAAAGATCAGATTTCTCAAAGCCCTGGAGCATCCAAATGCTGAGGAACAGATACTAGTAAAGAAAACAAGTGGACATGTAAATTTCAGGGTGTTTTGACCAATTACAAGGGCACAAGATTGATGTCTTACTGACTGGCATTATGAAGGGGAAAAATACATTTTTAGGAAGGCAGTTGTGAGCTTGTAACATTTAGCTGAAAGAAAAAGATAAAAGGGAGCCAGCCATGTGAAGTGCAGAGAAGAGTGGCATCCATAAGGGAGAGCACGAGGCACACTACGTGAGTGGTGTGCCACAGAGGTGACAATGTCACTCGAAGTGGACGGCTAGGTGGCCTGGCAGTAGGTCCTATGGCTTTGTAGGCAATAAAAAGGTTCTGAGTTTTATTCAGCAGCAAAAGGAAGATGCTGGAAGCCTTCAGAGAAGAAGAGGCATTATACCATTTAATTTTTAATAGGCTCGCTCACTCTTGGCATCCTAGGGAGACTGGATTACAATTGAGCGAAGCCAGACTCAGGGAGGAGAGATTGAAGCTGCACACCGCAATCCACATACGAAACAGCCTCTGTCAATGGGATGTGGATAAAAGCAAAGAGATTTAGGATGTGTTTGGGATACTGAAAGGAAGCAAGTAAGGAGAAAAAAAGATGGTACCCAGGCTTGGGAAGTCAATACCTAGTGGGCTAATTTTATCACTTGCCGAGATGGGCAAAAAGAGAGAAAGAACTGTTTTTGTTTTTGTTTTTGTTTTTTTTCATTTCCACAAATACCTGGAACAGTTTTTGTTTCTAAAATTTGATTTTGGTCATGGTGGTTTGTGCTTCAGGTGTTTCAGTCACTTCCTGTCTTCTCCAGTATGAAACCCAGGCTCCATTTATTTTTCAAGAGACTCCTGAGCTGATACTCCATAGCCACCTCCACCATAGACATGTGGTGCACCTGGACTGTGGTTATTGAAGCTTTTTGCATCTTTTCTCTAAATGTTCAACTTCCTTACCTATATTCTGAACTTCTTCAGCCTCAGAAATCAGTTTCCCCAGCTCCGGGGTCCTCAACCATGGCCTTCTGACTACAGTGTCCTACTTGTCTTTCGCAATGCCACCTCCATATGTGAAATTCCATGTGTCAGTCCCTACTTGTCAAAACCTGGTAAGGTAGATTCTTCTTTGTGTCCTCATAGTCCCCCTGAACCAGCTTCAGAGAATATGCCAGTCACAGGCAGACTCTGCCTGTATCTTCCAGTAAGTTTAGTGATCACAGTAGGACCTTGCACCTAGGGCTCATATGCTAATTGCTGGGTTACTATTTCTTAAGAAAATAGACAATTGGGCCACATTTAACACATTACCTTCTAATAATAATTTTTGAGTCTGCTTACACAGTTTTTCTACCCATAGAAACTGTCGGCTCAGTAGGGATCATGTTGAAACCCACAATCTGTACCTTGTTTAATTATCCCAGAACCTGCCTGAATGAGTTTCTCCACAAAGCCATCTTTGGAAGATGATAAACCTTCATGTAACTTCCAGGTACATATTCATTTCACATTGGCCCCTGAGTGTCATGCTACAGATCTGGAAAGGACATCTCAGGTTGGTTACCTGTATATAAACTGAACATACATAAATGACCTTGGGCACAACGAGTTGAGGGTTACCATTAAGTCATATGATGCGGTCAGTCACATCTAGCTTATTTAAGTGGGATAACATGACCCTTATCCTAATGACTGTGATCCCTTTCATACTGTTGATATAGCCTGGATTTCTGTTCATTTTTCATGTTTCTTACATGAAACTCACCACAATATGTAAACAATTATGTTGGTAAAAACCCCTTAGTACCAGTGGCTATTCGTTTCAGTTAGGTTAGCTTCATGGATGCTCAAAAACATAGACATGCAGGAAAGAAACTTGCCCCTGGATCCTGATGTATTGATAGTAAGCACTACATTTAGAGCCAAGGTGTTTTGTTTTCTTAATGAGGAAGTCATTTTCAGTGTGCCATAAAACTTAACACTGACCCCTCTCTGTTTTTTATGCTGTGCCCATGCTGTGCTTGCTTAAATACACTGCCAGTAGATTTGTATTCTAATAACTTGATTTTTAATTAGTGAGAAACCAAGGCAGCGCTGGTTAAATGTCTCACAAAGCATTGCAGATGACTCTAAATGCCTCATGATATAAATACCTTTAGTAAAATGAAAACACAAGTAGCTTCGCATATATTTATATGTTTTACCCTTTAAGTTTTTGACTTTAAAGGCTGAAAGCAGAGATGGTGGCAAAAAGGAAGGCAGTTTCTTCTGAATATCTGCATTAAATTACTTTGCTTCAACCCAGTGCGTGTTCTTAGATACCTACTGTGTAAACAGGACTTGTGCAGGGAATGCTGGGAAAGCTGGAGCACGGAACACACAAGGCATGCTGCCAAGAAGACTGTCACAAAGTGTGTTTCCTGATGTCAACTATCTCTAGTCCAGGGGTTCATCTCAGACAACAGGTCAAACCGCGAGTGATGTATTAATTTTAGGCTTCTAAATATTCATATATATATAAAAATATCTGATTCAAACACTAATTGGAGATGGTATTACTAGCATGACCCATTATAATTCACTTTTCAAAGGTAAATATTTGTTTGTCTTAAAATATCTATGGTGCTTTCTAAAAAATAAAATATTTAAAAATTGACGTGAACTAGTTTTAAATGAGCTCAAATGGTTTAAATGCTAAATTGTTTGACTAAAAGAATTCATTTTGTGACACTATAGCTCTGAACTAGATAGAATAAGATCTTTGGTTCATTTGAGCTTGGCACGATAATGAAATTCCTCCTCAAGCATGCTGAAAAGTCTCTGTTTTACAAGAAAAAAATGGGATGATGTGAATTCTGTAGCCAGAGATTTGCAATAGAGAAGTAGAGCAGCTCCTATGCTTATGCAAACACCTCACTCACCCATCACTCTGCTCATCCAGCACCCAGTCAAACACTGAACAGAGAGGATCTGGCCCCCTCCTGCTTCAGGCTGGTTGTCTCCCATGGGCAGCATCAGTGCTGGCCTCCAGTTTATCTTACACCATTTCTCTAGACAGATTCTTCTCTGAGACTAAGAGCAGAGGCCGTTCCTTCTGGAAAGCTGTTGGCATCCCCTCGCTTCGCAATTTTATTTCTACCTCACCTTGGATCTGTTACTCGGTTTAATTTCCGAATCTTAAATTTCTTCGAAATAGACTTATGCAGACCTTTAGTGATTTAGTTTTTTTTTTTTTGTTTGTTTGTTTGTTTTGTTTTTTACTTGGGACTTTCAAGTTTCATCATGGTGGGAAAGCCATATGTGCTCAATAGAAAGTGGACTTGAAATTATGAGTTTTGATTGTCTCCAGGACTGGGACCCATGGTATGGTAGGCTTCCAGAATGCTAGACAGCTACAGCCATAGTTCCCAGTCAGTGAAGTGGAAAGAATTACAAACAAGGGTAACACCACAGTGTGCACTGCTTTGATAAGCATCATCCAGAGATAGCAAGTGCATTTTCAACTCAGGATATTTTCAGCCTAGCACAAGTCCAAAGAATGTAGCTTCTTTGCAAAAGGAACACCTGCCATCACTGGAGACTGAGTGACATCAAGTCTAAATCCAAGGGGAACTACTGACACTGAACAGGCCAATTTCGTTTCCTTCTGTGCTACAGCCAGTGGCCTCCTCTCTCAAATTTCTGTACTTCCAAACCTTTTGGAAACCATTCTTCATCCATTGATCTCATTTCTCCAACCTCTTTTACATCAAAGTCTGCCGAATTGACTTCTATCCTGTCTTCTGAAAATGGACAATGTGCTAGACACACTTTTCTCTCTTCAACTCAAGCTGGCTGTGAAAACATCTTCCACCCCATCTCTCTACTGAGATTCCCCCAGCTGTTCCCAGGGGCTCCCTTCTCTATAACTGTGCTATTGCCTCTATGGGCAAATCTTGCTTCACCAATCTGTTAGCTACTGTTGAAGAGCAACTGTTATCCTTCCATTTCCCTCCTCCTCCTCCTCCTCCTCCTCCTCCTCCTCCTCCTCCTCTTGCTGCTGCTGCTTTCTCTTTCACTGTCTATTGAACAACCATCCCATGTGCAAACTAACTTTTGTGTCTTATCCCTACACTTGTCCTGGTTTGTTTCTTAAGGAAGAGAAGCCCAAAGCAGCTGGAAATGAAAGGACCATCTTATATTTGTTCTTAAGTCCTTTGGTCCATTTTCTGCGTGCCCTGTTTTTCGGTGTAGACCAGACTGCTGTGTTCTCTTGCATGACTTGCACGTTTTTTTTCTAATATTTTTTTTTATCATGATACCAGGTCTCACTATGTAGCTCTAGTTTGCCAGGAACTCACAATACAGACTAGACTTATCTAAACTTGCAGAGATCCTCTGGTCTCTGCATCCCGAGTGCTGGGATTAAAGGTGTGCATCAGAACACATTTGCTAATGCTCCATTGAACTCTTTCTTTTCCTTCCGCCATTCTCTATCCTACTGCTCACATCATAATTCTGGTGTAGAAATGGAGAGACACTGTGAGTTACTTTCTTACACTTGATCAGCAAACCTCCCTCGGGCACTCTGTGCTGGTCAACTGTTTTATTAGTTGATTTACAGTGAAACACAGTTTACATATATTTTACTTGCTTGAGATCAAAGGCTGTAATTTCTCCTTTATAATTCCCCATTTACCTGCTACAATGTCTGACAGGCAATCACCCTTATCAACACTGTTATCCACTGGAGCTGGATGGCAAATGCTACTGTTGTACAGTATTTACTACTGCCTCGCTGTGGGACATGCTCTGCCTCTTAATTTTATACCAGCCCTTCTAAGTCTACTAAAATAGAGAACAGGGATGTTAAATAAGTTGTCCAAGCACTGGCAGTTAAAAAGCAAAGAGCTGATTTGTGGACCCAGGCAGCAAACTGCAGAACTCAATCTTGTAAGCTGTGCTTTCTTCTCTTGGTGCACAACAAATCTGTGCATATGCATGAAGGACCAAAATGAAAAGAAATGGGCTACTCAAGAAGAACACAAAGCCAACGGGTGATGATAACTAAAGTGCTGCTACTCATCATTTTCAAATGTGTGTTTTAGTTTTGATTAAGTGTGTGCTTGTGATGTGTAAGTGTGCCTGTTTAACAGTATGTTCATAGGAGGGCAGGTGCCCACAGAGGCCAGAGATGTTGGATCTCTCAGAAGCTGGAGTTAGAGACACTTGTGAGCCCCTATGTGCTCTTAGCTGTGGTGCCATCTCTCCAGTGCCAGCAATAACAGTGATTGAAGTTGCAGTATACATTTGTCTTGTGCTCATATACTTTAGCTGCTTTAATTTTTGGGAACATATGACAATAGATTCAGGGTACCTTTCCCAAGGCAACCTTATTTTCGTTGTCACAATATTTAAAATATGAACCTGAAATATATTTTCAAAGGGTAATTTCTCAACACTGTTCCCCTTCAAAGAGAAGTGTTCAGACTCAAAGCTCACAAACCCCTTTAAGTAACCATATCTTTTATTGCAGGTGTGCATTTTTATTTTTAAAGCAGAAAATCCAACGAAGAAATCAGAATAATATTTAAACTTTTAAAGATAAAACGTCAATCCAATATGTCTTAAGTTGCTGTAGGATTGACATCAGCTCTTTTTTTTTTCCTTCAGAGTCTCAGGTCACAAGATAGCTAATAATTCCTAAATATGCTCCAAGAGCCTCTAAGGAGAGTTGAGAACTGGAACAGCGCCAACATCCACAGATGTCTGGTCTGATGAACTAGCTCTGCATTGGCTGGACTTAAAAAGCATCCAGCAACCAAGGCAGATTGCTGCTGTGACCCAGCTTCCCTACCAGTCATGTCTGTGCCTTTATACTGAAAACCATGGCCAGAGGCCTCTGTGTGATAATCTGCTTTTATGCCCTTTATGCCCAGTGACCTCTCATTGATGGTAGTATTACAGAACAAAAGAGCAACTTGAATTGCCACATGACTTACAATTACATGCCTGGGCAGAAAAGCCCTGGTATAAAATAGGAATTTTATAATGCAGGTTTTGTTTTATGAAAAGCACTATACCATGAGCATAGTACAAAGATCACCTTGCATGTCTGAACAGACCTGGAATGGCGTTTCCTTGGTCATCACTGGACAATTACTGCTTTATTATATTTTCTTTGTCTTTTTATGGCAGAGAATCTAGTTTTTTCCCACAATTAGTCCTTGAATGCAAATATAATAACAATTTGGCAAGGAAGAGAGAGAGAGAGAGAGAGAGAGAGAGAGAGAGAGAACTTTTATCTGTGCAAAAAGTGCAATTAGAATTGAGTTGTGCAAGTCATATATTAAAATTGTGCCTTAAGATATTTGTTATATATGGTGACTCTTAAAACAATCAAGAAGAAGTAAGTTTCCTTTGTATATGCAGAAATGTAAAACAGTACAGCTGCTAGACATTTTATGTTGTACTCGAAGAGTAGATTGGCAGGGATGGAAGTGATGGAGAGCGTTTGTGGCATTCCAGATAAAAGTTGTTACTGTGATCTTCAGTGGGCTGACCAGAGCATCTTTACTGACAGACAAAATCAAACAAATGGGAAAAAATATCAAAACATTATATTTATTTAAGCAAATATTTTAAAAAACAAAATTTGATTTTTAAAATCTGAGAGCATGCCAACCACATATTTTAAATGAGTACATGTATGTTAATAAAAGTGCAGGTCTTTAATTTGTAGCAACTAGTTTTGTTGAGTCAGAAGTCTATGCCAGAAATTACAGTCTTCCCGGAGTTATGCTTAATGCCAATCACTTTAAAGTTTAAACATAACCTGTGTACCCTTTCCCCTTTTTCCTTTTAACTCTGTCCTGAGGCAGGAGTGTTCTGGGGGGTGTTTTTATTCAAGGAGAAAGAAGTGAAGAGGTCCCCAGCCAGGACTTGCATGATGTCTCCTGTGCTCTGGCCTTTAGCAGGGAAGGGATCTAGGAAACCAGGGTCCTGGTCATGTGCTCCATAGCTCCCCAGGGCCTGAGAGGAGGAAGGAGGCAGTTCAGCGCTGCCTCCTTCCCCTGCTTCTCCTGCTCCTTCCACAGTCTCAGCCTCAGCTCCAGTAACAGAAGGTGCTGTGCAGCTCCAATAGAGAGAAGGGACTCTTCATCGCAATACCAAGATATATTTTAATAAGTGGAATCTATTACTTTATTGGTGTCTGATCTGCATCCGTGTGTGTACTGTGCACATTTCCCTATGCCAGTGTTCACACCTGTGGTGTACTTTCCTCTCTCTCTCTCTCTCTCTCTCTCTCTCTCTCTCTCTCTCTCTCTCTCTCTCTCTTTCTCCCCCCTGAGTCAAAAAGTTCTTATATCACTGAGTACATCACTTGGGAGAGATGTAATTTTTTCCTGGTTAAAAATTTTACTTCATGAATATGACATTTGTATATAAGATGTAGGCTATAATTATTTCCTAGTAAGCATTATAAATACATCTAACATACACGACAATTAAGAATTGAGTGAGTGACCATTTTCAAAGAAATAATTCAAATATTGAGGTGACAGACTTGCTGTTCAAACTTAATTATTACACAATGTAAACATATATCAAAACATTGCAAAGGATTCCATCAATAATGATCCATTATTTGTCAGTTAAAAAGAAAACTAAAAAAAAATGCAACATGTGAAATCTAAATTTTAGGGTAAAATTAAAAGATTGTCATGTGTTAAAAGGTACTGTCATTTAAAAATATGTAACACTCTTGTTTGGTATTGTCTGAAAATTCTGAAGCAAACATTGTAAAGTTGCATATGTATTGTAGAATGTTCCCAATTGTCTCTAAGAGGAGGACAAAACAATAGCAACTGGCTTCTATAATGTCACGATAGAAAAGCAGCAAAGTGATTTAAAAAAAAAAAAATCCAAAGAAGTTAAACCAGGTTTATGGAATATTCCAGACTTTATGGAATAGCTGTCGTCTTCCCGTTTGCCTCCATCTCTGGTGACTACTGATTTCATATGGGGAGGGATGACATACCATCTCCATTTATTTCCACGGTTTTCCAAAACCACAGTTAAGTCATTGAAAGAGCATGGCAGAGTCCTCTTTGGCACATGGAAATAATTTAGACTTTAAAATAATTAAACAAAATGTATAATGCATAGTTACTATTTCTTGTATACCAATAAATTGGAATTTTTAAAAAAGTGATTGTGAGTAATGAGTTACAAGATGTGGGAGAGAGAGTTGAAAATGGGACAGGACTTAACTTTGGGTTTTTGTTTTGTTTTGCTTTGTCTTGCTTTGCTCTGCTTTTGTCTTTATTTCTTCTAGAGCTAAGCATAAGGTGTGACATAGCAGGGTAACCTGTGCAGAGCTCACCAGGAAGACAGATTAACACTGAATAACAAATAACTTAATGGCAAGCAGTTCTGTGCCAGCTGCCTGGATAGATACTGCGATTCTACCCCATTAGAAAGCCAGTCAGTGGCTTGAGATGGGGACATGCCTCACTCGGGTCCTCTTAGGGACTAAGGTCTGCAAGAGGCTCTACCCCGAGTCCTGCTTCATTTCATAAGCCTTTACTTCTGACTTTAATTTTCTTCACCTTGGCTTTGAGAGACCGAGCGTCTCCCAGAACTTGTCCGAACCCCTGCTTGGAATCGTCTCTTGAACCCAACCTAGCTTTATTTTCTTAAGTGACTTAATCAAAGGTAATTCGAGTTCACATTTTTCTATCAATGGTTGTATTTAAAGAGGTCTTATCTGATTTCCATCAGCAATTACAGGCTTGCATTTCTTGTTTATATCCATCTCCAAGCTGACAGGGGCCCGGGGTTGCCTTGCATAGGAAGTCGAGCCTTCATCTCATGTCAAAAGTTCCTAAAGCACATTTGTTCTGGTAAAATTATATCTCGGGAATGATGGCCTCTAATGCGAAATGAGGATGTGGTGGCACGGGGTGGTCCCTGCCACTTTGTTTGAAAAATAAATTGTGAAACCTCAGTAGTAAATATTTGCCTGAGAGAACACAGTGGGAGGGAAATTACAGTGCAGGGGAGGGTCGCCATTAAGAGAGCTGAAGTCAGAGGTTAACGTAACAGGAGTTGGGCTAGTCAAAGAGGTCACCCGGGTTTGGCCCACTCGGGCACAGAGCTCTGAGATGACTTCTAACTATTTTTGGCAAGATAAACATCATATGTCCCTGCCTTTGGGAGCAGAGAACGAAGGTCGAAGACCCAGGGGGATTAACTTCTTAAAAGGAGATACAATATTTAACTTGGCTGCCTTCAAAAACCTCAGCCTGGTGTTCTGCAGCAGCGCAATGGGCAATTCCAGGTTTTGTTTAAACAGAGTAGTTTTTAGAAGTAAAGATTCAAATATTGCAAACCTCACCTTACAAGAAATGGCAGATTTGAAACTGAAGTTCTGACCAAGGGGTGGTCCGGTGATGAGGCTTGTACTGTGACTATGGGTCAGCCCCCTTCACCCTGACCAGTCTTGCCTGGCATCTTTTTTTTTTTGAATTCAGCAAACTCTGGACTCTCTTCTCGGTAACCATTTGATTCCCACCCCAGAGCTGGGCTTGTCGGCTGCTCATCTAAAGGACTAAAGGACTAAAGGACTCGGGGTTTCCCAGGCTTCCCAGTCTAACTCATCTGTCACTGACTGTGTGGTTGGAGTTACGGAAGACAGTCTCGGTTTCCTTCTCTCTCTATGAGGAAAAAAAAAAACTGGACAAGTGATTCAACCTCTCTATTCCTCAGTTTCCGTGAGCTGAAAGTGTTAGCACAAAGATTTAATGCATTAAACTGAGACTAGGTCCTATAGTCACAAGTCTCAGGTTCAAAACCTTTGGGGTAAAATTGTTCTAGAGCCTCAAATATTCTTCAATAAATTTGTAACAAAGTATGTTTGGTAAAATCTATACTGAATTGATTTGATGCTGGGGACAGACTGTATCCCATTTACTGTAAGTGTTCCTATGTTGTAGGTGCAGAGATCGAATATTATGGGTGTTGCCCCAGATTTCTTGGGCTGTTATATCTTTTAAAGCCATTGCATTGACATTTTTAAAAAATCTTAAATTTGTAAAGTCTGAACCATACCTCATTCCAAAGTTTCAAATGAAGATGTTTGGTTTATTAAACATATTATTTGTATCTTAAAGCCTGGGTCAGTTTCTGAAACAATCAATTCTCCTGTCATCATTTAAGAAACATACTGATCACTTTCAGAGCACACTGGCCTCTTCATGTCAAAGCTTGGCAGAGTGGTCTAAATATTGCTACACACTTAGTTAAAAGGTGATGAGACAAAATCCAAACAGGCAGGTTCACTCGGGAGAATGTACACAGAACTAGCTGATATCATATTAACCACCCATGCCTGCAGTTACTGTGGTACTTGGATGGAAATAAATAAAGGATGTTCGATGGCACCTTTAAGTTTAATGCATTTTTGTTGTTGCTGAATTTTAGGTTGATGGTATTGAAATAAGGAACATTCATACAAACTAAGGTCAATAGCATTTGGTGCAGTGTACGTGTGTGTGTGTGTGTGTGTGTGTGTGTGTGTGTGTGTGTGTGTGTGTGTGTGTACACATGCTGTAATCTCACAGCAAGTACCTGGTGGTGCTACAAACTTAGTAGTTGCTCAGTGATTGTTCTAGAATGAAACAATGAAGGTATGTGATCTGCAGGGCCCTGCTCATTCAACTATGTTGCTTCTATGCTCTAGGTCAGCCAATATTTAAATTTTTGTTTAGTTTTTGTTCTTTTAGTTTTCATTGTCAAATATCTATAACAAATCTCAACATCTACTTCCTTTGTGCTTAAACAAAAACAAACAAACAAACAAACAACAACAACAACAACAACAACAAAGCATTATTTGTGACCAGTGACACATTTTCAGTATAAATATCAGAACAATTTTTGATGGAAAACACCAGGGTCTAAAGGAATAAAAGTAATTTCTTTGTGTTGTGCTGATTAGAAATGGGTTTTTTTTTATTCCATTTCATTTTTAATAGATATCTTCTTCTTTACATTTCAAATGCTATCCCCAAAGGCCCCTATACCCTCCTCCCTTGCCCTGCTCTCAAACCCACCCATTTCCACTTCCTGGCCCTGGCATTTCCCTGTTCTGGGGCATATGATCTTCGCACGACCAAGGACCTCTTCTCCCATTGATGGCCGACTAGGCCATCCTCTGCTACATATGCAACTAGAGACACAGCTCTGGGGGTACTGTTTAGTTCATATTGTTGATCCTCCTATGGGATTGCCAACCCCTTTAGCTCCTTGGGAATTTTCTCTAGCTCCTTCATTAGGGGCCTTGTGTTCCATCCAATAGATGACTGTGCTTCAATCTGGTTAGGTTTTTTTCCACCCTGCAGAATCTGCCATTAGATTCCAATAAAATTGGACTGAAGCCATTGGCTGCTTTGGATAGTAATTCATTCTAGCAATATTAGACCTTTCAATTTATGAACACAAAAGTTCTTCCCACTTATCTATGTTTTCTTCAATGAATTTTCCTTTTGTTTTACGGCATCAATAACTGTTCAAAACTTACAAAGACTTCATTTATAACTATCCCTGCAGTCCAGTGTCTCAGTTTTATTTATTTATTTATTTCTGTTCAGATAATAATTTTGACAAAAAGAAATCGGAAAGGAAGGAGTTGGTTTCAGTTCACACTTCCAGATGTCGACTTCCATTAAGGAAGTTACCACATGAACTCAAAGCAGGAGCCAAAGCAAAATCCATGGTGGAATGATCACTCTCAGCTTGCTACCCGTCTCATGCTCAACTAGATTTCAGAGATACTAAGAATCCTCTACCTGTCTATGGTGCAACAGCAGCGGGCTAGAACTACCTAGATGAACAATCAATCAAGTCAATTCCTCACAGACATGGCCATAGGCCAATAAGGTGTGAACCCCTTCAGTGAGATGCCCACAAATGGTTCTAGGCTTTGTCAAGTTAATAGTCAAAGCTAGATAGGAAATCAGGAGGAAGCCCTTCTTGGTCACAGTATATGATCCTTGGAATGTACTGCTGAATTTGGTAAGGGTTTTTGAATCTATATTCATCAGTGATATTGTTATAGTTTTAATATTGTGATATGCTTATGTCATTTTTATATCAATGTGATATAGCCTCAGAAAATGAGTCTGGAAATGTTTCTCCCCATTCCACACTCTAGGTTTGGGAAATGATTGGCATTAATTCTTCTTGAAATATTTGGTAGAATTTTCCAGTGAAGCAGTCTGGTTCAGGGCCTTTCTTTGCTGGGAATTTTTGAGTACTTATGTAGTTTCCTTGATAATTAAAAAGCCATTGAGACTGTATTAAGGCTTTATATGTCACCATGGCTAAGCATTGGTTGTCTATATGCTTCTGGCTAGAACCATTTCTCCTGGGTAATTGAATTTCTTTCCATGTAACTGAATTAAAATTTCTTCTTTCTCTTTAACGTTTGCTATAAGTTGTTGTCTTTCACACCTAACTTTTAATATTTGAATATTTGACCTTAAAGTTTTATAATCATTTTTTTCTGGTGTCTTGAGAAATCTTCCTTCCAAGAAAACCAAAATGATGCACTCACGTTACCTGTTGCTCACTCTCCCCCACCACATAGAACATGACAGCCTAGATAGGCTTCTTTTGGATACAGTGTGTGTCCTTCCAAGGGGTGGTTAATCATACAGCTGACTTTCTTTCAATAACAACAGTAGTTTCCTAGTATCTATTGTGTCTTATCATTGTCTCAAGACACATGACAGAAACCAGTTTAGTAGGTACCTATCTGAGAAGGCAAAGTAATGAACGAGGGCTCCAAGTCTTTCTTCAAAAGTGAGGGTGGAATTCTGCTCCCATTCTTCCCTGCGGAGTTTGGGAAGAGATTGGCATAATAAATGTACACTAGTTCAAATCTTCTTTTTTCATAATGCCCTCAAACTGTGTCCTTTCCTATCCACATTTAAGTTCAATGAAGAAAGAAACTTTTGGACAGCCCACATAAAGTCTATGTGCAAATTTAGCCTTCTTTTTGCCTCCTTAGAGGGACCTGGAGCTCTAACACTGTGAGCCACAGGGAGAGACTGGGGAATGGACTGCACGACTTTCCTACCAAGCTCAGTCTGTCCGCTTTGCAGTTGGTCTGGGATATGGTACATGGTTTGTAGATTTCTCCCAAAGGAAATCCAGAATGGGCTCAGCACTTCTCTTACCCCAGTGTGCAGGCATCAGTTATCTCTCCTTTAATATTTTCCCCCTTAATTGGGAACAATGTTGTATTTTTAAGGTTCTTGCTTTTTGTTGTAATGTTGCTTGTTGTTTTGTTTAAGAAATGTCATAAGAGAAATAAAAATGAAAATAGTGATACGAGAAGAGAAAGTCAGGTACAGGCAAGAGTAAGATGTATATGTGCTTCCTTACTAGATCACAGAGTTTCAAATGAATTAATTTTACCTATTTTAAGGTTAAAAAAACAATATGTTGATTTTAAAATATGGGATCAACCCATGCAAATACAATACTAGTTTTTAGTGCTGAATTTTTCAACATCTCTTTAGTTACAAAGCTATCTATTTGCAGTCATATTCTTCACTCATGTTTCTGTGTGCTACAATGAACATAGCTTCCATTTGTGGCCAGCAAATGTTTGATACATAGGTAAAATTTCCATGCTTTAGCTTCTAAAGTGGCTCACCACCACTACCACCACCACCACCATCACCACCATCACGATCACCACCACCAACAGCTACACCATCAGTTTATTTATTTATTTATTTATTTATTTATTTATTTATTTATTTATTTTTTAACACATCTTGCCTGAGTTTATTTTTAGAAACAGCATAGGATACTGGTCATCTGCAGAATGTGTGGGGAGGTGTACCACAGCAGTCCGTCTGTCTTCACGCTGGCAGGAGCCTTTTCTATGGGGCCTTCACGGGGGCCTGGGCACCTTTGGGGGCCTGGGCTGGAGCTGAAGCCTGGGCCTTAGCTGGAGCTTTGGCCCCTGCCTTGGTCTGAACCTTAGGCTTCGGTTGGCAGAGCCTCTGACCCTTGGCCATGTAGCTTCGAATCTGCTTCCCAAGCTTGGTGTGAGCGATGAAAGCCAGCCGTTTTAGTTTGGGGCCCTTTGGCATCTTGGGTTTGATGACCTGAGGCTTCACAAGGGCCTTGATGGCCTCTGCGCGTGCACTCACTGCCTTTGCGTTGTTGGCCTGCATCTTCCTCAGGCCTTTCTTGTTGTGCTTCTTGGCAAAGCGCATGTTCCTCAGGAACTTGGGGTCAACCCCCTTAAGAGATTCATATCTTTGTGACTGGGGTTTCTTGATGCCATTTCTGTGCCATTTGCGGGACTGGTTGTGTGTGGTGTGGTTCTTGGACTTGGCCATGTCTGCACGGTAACCCGCGGCTCCCGCAGTGCCTGGGACTGGAAGAGCCAGTTTATGTTACTTTTATTTTTTTTAAATCCTAAAAATGTTCTCAGAGTGTAAGCAAAATCTCCTTTCACAGAAGTCCGATGCTGTCTGGGGTCATCCTTAGTGTGTATACAAGTGTTTGCTTTTTCTTCTAATCTTCCAGAAAGATGAAATTGTTTCATACCCTATAGTGCAGGATCCTTTACTTTCTGGCCACTTGATGTTCTTAAAATGTGCATTCCTCTTTCTTTAGCCCTAGTAGAGATCTGTTTGTCACTAACCTTTCCAAAATATAGAAAACCCTTGATCTGTCTAGTGAACTTTGTCCTTTCTTATTTAAGAATGATCTATTCTTCTTATTAATACTCTTTATTAACCTATATGATGATCTAAAATCTGATATTTCATAAGAGTTAAAATATAAATGCCAAGTTCTCCCTCATAACCTTTCCTTACTGTGCTACTGTCCTAGAATGGTCTCGGCATGAGAGAGTGTGCCAACATGACTATAAGCTTCTTCTAATTCTATAGGCCCATGGGTTTAAGATGATCTCCAAGCTAAGTAGTTAATAAAATCTAGTATTAACTGGATTTTGTTTATACAACAGTGACCTTTTAGGACTCTGAATATTTTTGATTGATCAGTATTGAATTTCTGGTGATAATTGCAATTCTAATTCTCATATTGACATTTCAAAAAGCATATCTTATGTCACTAGCACATCAATAATATTTTTTAATCCAGGAACATTCTTCATTTATTTTATGCCAACAATAAAACATTTTATAGGATTCAAATAGAATAACATATCCTACTTTCTTCAAGAAGTCAGATCTAAGTTCAAACAAATCCATAGTATACATTCACTTTGCTTTAGGTAGGAAAAAAGCCTAGAAGAAAAAAACACCCATTATTTGGGCAAAAAGGAGACTCTAAATCACTCCCCTACCCACAATGGTCCTCAGTATTTTCAGTATTTTCACTCTCCCCTTCTCTCTCTCTCTCTCTCTCTCTCTCTCTCTCTCTCTCTCTCTCTCTCTCTCTCTGAATTAGCATAAAAATGTGCTACCCTAACTAAGCAGTCTGTTAACTGATAAGCTATCAAAAAATCATCTGTTATTTTTATAGCTCCAAGGCAGATGCCATTTCAAGAACTAGAGTTGAATGAATAGGATTTGTTCGTGCTTTTTAGACACATCATTGTATATTCGAGGTATTTTAAAATGAAATGATTGTAGGCTTAGGATATTATCCCATGAGCAATCAAGCTTCAGAATTGTACTAGTTTTAAATTTATGTGCATGGTATCATTTCATATCATTTTTCATCATATCGAATCTTTGTTCTTGTCTAATGTTTACATTTAAAACGTTTCCTACAATAAACCCAGACCAATGAGGGTTTCAAAGTAAATAGTTCAAAACATCAGCTGCAATTCCACTAGGGCCAACCTTTGGTTTAAGAAGGTTTGCCGGGGTCCCAGAAGGAGCAAACATGTGCTTTCTAAGCAGTTGTGTGTTTGGGTTCTGTTTCTGAATTAGAGTGTGTACAATGAGGTATCACTGAGGTTAGAAAAGAAGTCAGGACCAGACTTCGGGCTTGATGTACTGGTGGAGATGGGAACTATATAAATCAGTGGGAATAAAATAAACACTGGTGACTTTTGTTGCCAAGATTTTTCACCATGGTAACCTGGTCATCTATTCCAGGACCTACTCACTCATTTAAACATGGCAGAAGCAGCGAGAAAATCACAGATGATGGAAGGATGAGCTTTGTGACACAGTCATTAAAGCATCAAATAGGATTTTAAATTACAGTACATAAATTATTATATCCAAACACATCTTACGTTGTATAACCCTCCAATAGTTGTGTGGCAGGTTGACTTTTTTAACTCCAGTTTATTATCTCACCAGTCATGGCTAGAGTAACCAATAGGTAATTTTTCCACAAATAAATATTGACACTATATAGAATAAATAGAATAAATATGTCTTTGTGGGTTATTTTATGATAAATAATTACTTTAAATTATACAAGTATTAATTGAATAATTCTTGTTGTAAACTATCAGTAATATAGAAAATGTGCGTATGAAAACACACACGCATCTAATCCCAGCACTTGGGAGGCAGAGGCAGGAGGATTTCTAAGTTTGAAGTTTGAGACCAGCCTGGCCTACAGAGTGAGTTCCAGGACAGCCAGGGCTACACAGAGAAACCCTGTCTCAAAAAACAAAAAACAAACAAACAAACAAAAAAAACAAAAAGACACTCTCTCTATGCACCCTTGTTCAATACTATGACCTCTGCAGTGTCTACTCTTCAAGGCCTTTTCTGTGCATTCATAGAATGTGGGTGTCTCTGAGCATATGCATTTCCATAATCACACCTATAGATGTCTAGAATTTTTTAAACTTTTAATTGATTCCTTTTGAACTTCACATCATGCACCCCAATCTCACTCATCTCCCTAACCCTTCATATCCACCCTCCTCCCTTGTAGTCTCTCCTTAATATCCCCCCAAATAAGCCCTCTGTGAAGCTGCACATGTATCGCGGTATATCCTTTTGTCCAAAGATCTTTATTTGAAAATGTTCATTGCAATGAGTCATTGGGCTGGCTTGAGACCTCTGGCTTCTGCTACACTATCAACACGATTCTCACCAAAACTCCTCTAGGATATTCTTTTGGTGTCCCGTGTCATGGAGATACTGAAGCTTTAGATCTGCAGGACCAATCTCTTCTGTGTTCCAGCAGTTCATAGATGAGGTAGATGCTGGGGTGGATCAATTCAAAGCCCTGGATCTGGGCCTGGGTGGTAGCTGAGTTGGTCAGTCTACCAACTCTTAAGCTCTCCCATGTTCAAGCACTAGGGTCACATCCATAATTTCTCTCATACCCATTCCTCCAGGGACAGATGGTGATGGTGACAACACAATAGAGGCAAGACAAAGTTCAAGGAAAGGGCATTTCCCTCTAATAACAGGTCTAATATGTGGCATGCAGTGTAAGCTGTGGTGAAGGATTAAATAGATGCTAGGCTGGAAAGCAAGGGAAGTCACGTAAAACTCCTTTTAGTGTGTAATGTTTCCAAGTTTCAGAGATAAATGAGTCAGGGTGGCTTCTGATCTTGTGAGTATGCAATTTCAGTGGTCTTGGTCACTTGTAGGAAGGTGAAGAGAACATTGCATAGAATACATGGTGTGTTTGAGAGTTCTGATAGTTGATACCTACTAGTTAATAGCTGTTAGAAGCCATGTCTTAGAAGCATTGAAATGTAACCTTTTGAAAATCAAATTGTACATGGAATTAAGTTTTATAAGGAACCTGATTTTCTTGAGTAAGAAATATGTCTGACACAGGATGGAGCAGAGATTGAGGGAATGGCCAACCAATAACTAGACCAACTTGAGACCTATCCCATGGGTAAGTACCAATCCGTAACACTATTAATTATGCTTACAGACAAGAACAAGTTGTCCTCTGAGAAATTCCACCCAGCAGCTGACTTAGACAGATAAAAACACCCACAGCCACACAATGGATGGAACTTGGGGACTCTTATGGAACAATAGGAATAAGGACTGCAACACCCCAAAGGGGATGGGAACTCCACAGAATGATCAACAGAATCAAACAACTTGGACCGTTGAGGTTCTCAGAGTCTGAACTACCAAATAAAGAACATACACAGGCTGGACCTAGCTCTCCTTGCACATATATAACAGATGTGTGGCTTGGTCTTCATGTGGGGCTGGAACCACTAGAGCTGGCTCTATCACAAAATCTGTTGCTTGCACGTGGGATATATTCTTCTAGCTGGGGTGCCTTGTCTAGATTCAATGGGACAGGAAGTGTCTAGCTTTGTAGAGACTTGAAGTGCCAGGGTAGGGAGCTAGGGGGCCCCACTGGTTTAGAGGAGAAAGTAACAGGGTAGTGGGGATAGGATTGTGGGATGTCATGACTGAGAGGGGTCAGTGAGCATGATGTAAAGTGAGTAAATTAAAAAAAAAAAGATAAAATTTAAATAAATAAATAAATAAGAAATTAAAGACAGAAAAAGAACATGATGCTGAGTGGGTGGGGAATAAGAAAGGATCTGGTAGGAGCTAGGGGGAGAAAAGGGCTATTATCAAAATATATTGTATGGTATCACAAAAAATAAATAAAAATCATAAAATATGTTCTTAAAAGAAGGAAGTTAATGTAGCACCCACAATGAAGAATTAGGACATTAAAGTATGATTCCTTTTAGGAAATTTTATAAAATTAGGGAGAATTCATTCAAGATAAAAAGAAAGATAATCTTTTCTGGGGGAAGACAGGGTAGGCAGACTGAATCTGGGGGAGAGTGAAGTGGTAGAGACAGGGAGATGTGGAGGGAGGGTAAGTTGTGGTCCTGGAGTATCAGATGAGAGAAAATTAAATACTTTAAAAAAATGAATAAGAGTTAAGACCTGTGTCCTCTGTATTTCAAAGTTTGGAAAAGGGAAGATCCTAATAAACCCATAAAGTTAGCAGCCTAGAAATATTCAAAGATACATCAAGAAGAAAATGGTATTTGGATTCATAATCCAGATTTAAATAGACTTGAAAATATGAAACTGAGAAAGTTTGGAGGAAGCAAG
This sequence comes from Mus pahari, assembly GCF_900095145.1. NCBI lineage: Eukaryota > Metazoa > Chordata > Mammalia > Rodentia > Muridae > Mus > Mus pahari. Next base: position 35,660,233 of record NC_034594.1, on the reverse strand, counting down.
GGAAGGGATAGAGTAGAACTTTGGGCTCAATGCATGAGACGGGGTGTGACTCTTACTAAGCATCAAAACACAGGTGATATCAGAAAGGAGCAAACAGTTTTGTATCAGATTTAGGAATGGAAAAGTCACTGATGACATCACAAATGGCAGTTGAGGAATTATTTTAGTAGCTATACTAAGTGTGAAAATCTTGAAATAAAGAGGTAGAAAATGCACAAGGAAATACTTTGGTTCTTTCATAGGACAGATTTTTTTTTTTTTTTTTTTTTTTTTTTTTTTTTTTTTTTTTTGGTGAGGCTTCTCCGGGCTGGAATCCTTCACTACCTGATAACAGAGGTTGGATGCTCCTGAGTTCGACTGGTCCATTTTAGGATGAGTCCCATAAAAAAGGTGATCATGATTATATATACTCCTATCATGTTCTCATGTAGCTTCACCCTGTCACTCATCTAAGCAACATATCCAGAAGTAGAGAGAGTTTCCTGAAGCATCCTTTAAATAGTTGTGAACCAGTGAAGAGAAGAATTGGGATAAGAAAAAGTAAAGCTTAAAGAAGTTTGAGAAAGTGTTGGAACATTAATATCAATAAAATCTCAGTAGTGTGGACCAAATATATTTTTGTAGAAGAAGAAAAATATTCTTAGTCAAGAAAGAAAAACTGAGAAATAATTCCATGAGAGGAATATGTGGAAAAGGAGAACTTAGGGAGAATCCAGTGTCTCTAATGTATAAAACCCACAATTCTGTAATAGAGAGAGGGATGAAGAAAGGAGTGATGTTCAAGAAATTACATGGGTTAGCAAATGTCTCAGCAATAACTTTAATTTTAAGGTGTCTTCACTTCTCATTAGAAGACACAGAACAATTGCTACTTAGATCAAACTAGCTATTATTGTCTCTAAAAATATACACTGGCAGATTCTTGCAGGCTGAGACTGAAGACAGAAGTCAATTTACCAAGGAAATCAAAGTTGAAAGCAAATTATTGTAGTTACTCTATTAACTGATAAGGTATACTTCAAACTAATATTAGAAAAAATTTGAAGAGATAACATCTAATAATAAAAAAAAAATCTACCAAGAAGATATAAACATTTGTGATTATATATGCATCAAATGTTGGATCTCCAAATTTTAAAAAATCAATTAACAATAAAAGAATAGATGGACATAATAAGTGTGAGTGCCTTCAAAATCCTTCTCTCATAAATCGAGGTACAACAAGACTTCAGAGTTCATCTGTATCAGAGGAAAAATAGAAGCAACAAATAATATTACATTCAATTAATGTATTATTACATATATTATTAATATTCAATTCAAGATTTATTGAATTTACAATCTTCTCAGTTGTAATGGAACTGTCTTTAAAATAGATCACAATTTAGGCTATAAAGCAGTCTCAACAAATAAAATAAATTGAAATATATATTATATTAAAGAACTAGAAATCAGTACCAAGAAATAACACAAAACTATAAGTATATAAAAACTAAAGAATACTCTCATGAACAATCAGTGCTGTACTGAACAAATTAGAAAGAAAATTAAAATACTCCTAGGATCAAATGAACTCAAAGGGCTGGAGAAGACTCATTCAATTAAAACAAACAAACAAACAAAAATTAAACAAAAAATGAACAAAAATCCCAACAACAACAACAAAAGCCCTCTTGACTTTCAAGCCTGGAATCATGAACTAGGTCCCAGGAACCAAGAGTAGAAGGAAATAATCTTCCCCCAAGAGTGATCCTCTTCACAATACTCAAGAGTAATGTACCATCATGTGCACACACACACACACACACACACACACAAATAATACACACACATTCACACAGACACTCACATACACCTTCACACACATCCACAATATACCCCCCACACACACGCACACTAAAAATGATAACAGTAATAACATTAAGAATGCAAATAAAAGTAAAATCTTATCAGATTGTTTAGACACAGCAAAGTCAATTCTAAAATGAAAGTTTATAGCTAGAAGTGTTTCTTTCATCAAAAGACTCAAAGAGATATTAATTACATAACTTACTAATATGTCTCAAGTCTTAGAAAATATATAAATCCAAATGTCATAAATGGAGAAAAATAATAAAAAACAGAACAGATTAGTGAAATAGAGACTAAAGGAATACTACAAAGAATCAATAAAATAAAAGTTGATTCTTTGAAAAAATAAACAAGATCAACAAACCCTTAGTCAAACTAACCAAAAGACAGGGAGATAAGACTCAAGCTAACATGATTAAAGATGAAAAGGGTACAACGCAAAAGACACTAATGAAATCCAGAAGATCACTAGGAAATTCTTTGAAAACTTATATTCCCTAAAAGCTGGAAAACTACATGAAATGGAAAAATTCCTAGATACATATGACTTACCTATTTAAATCAGGAATTATAAACAATTTAGAATGATCCATAGAAAGCAATGAAATGGAAAGTTTCCCAACACAGAAAGCTCGGGAAAGGAGGATTTGCTGATAAATTCTACCACACTTTCAATGAAGAACTGACACAAATTCTCCTCAAATTATTACCCAAAATGCAAGGAAGGAACACCACCAAGATAATTCTGTAAAGCCAGATTAAAAACCAAATAAGGAACAAAATAAACTAACTTCCCTAGTGAACAAATGAGTGAAAATTCTCAACAAAATATTGACAAACCGAGTTCATGAACACATGAAGAAGAATATACAGCATGGCCAAGTCAACATCATCCCAGTGACTCAAGGATGGCTTAACATATGTAATATTGACAAACCGAGTTCATGAACATGAAAAGAAGATCATACACATGACCCAGTTAGCGTCATTCCAGTGACCCAATGATGGTTTAACATATGTAAATTAATAAGTGTAATGCAACATATAATACGACTTAGAGAGTGAGAAAAACTGCACGATAGAGTTCAGCATCCCTTAATTCAAACCCTGATGAAATTAGGAGAAAAGAAACACACAATATAAACACCCAACATGATGCAACATTATACTAGATAGGAAAGAATTTAAAGCACTTCTTTTAAAAGAAGAGAAAGATACAGTTATTCATTCTCTCTAATCATTCATTATAGAGTTTGAAATCTTAGCTATAACAGTAAGAAAGGAAAAATGAAATGGGACCAAAAATAATAAAGGAAGACGCCAAATTATTCCTATTTAAAGATGACACAATCTTAAATATTTCACCAAGGAATTGTTGTGTGTGATAAAAAGTTTCAACAAAGTAACATGCTACAAAATAAAAACACAAAGATTGTAGGTTTTCCATATGGTACTAATGAACTTGCCGAAAAAAAATTAACAAAAATGCAATTACGATACCTTCAAACACACAACTCATAGAAGTAAGTCTAGCTGAGGATTTGAAGCCACTTGAAGTGAACCTTGTAGAACACTGAAGATAGAAATCGAAGAAAACATTACAACACAGACAGTCCTTCCGTGCTCTCCCAGATTGGTAGAATTAGTAAACTAGCTATGATATTGAAAGTGAACAACAGATTCAATGTAATATTCATAAAATTCTAACAATATTTATTGTGAAAATAGTAAGAAAACAAAATCCTCCAAAGAGTCAGCATAATCTTAAGCAAACAAATACAAACAAACAAATACTTGAAAAGTATCAGAATACCTAAGTTCTAAGTATTCTACAGAGGCATAGTAACAAGACCAGAACTTTACTGGCTTAAAACCAAACACATAGACCAGCGCCCTACAATAGAAAAAGGAGATTAAGCCTACACAGGCTTAATACAGATATTAAAAGGTCAAAACCAAATATATATTTTTAAAAAACCCAAACCCAAAGAAACAAAAAAATCGAAAAAAAACAACAAAAACAAACAAACAAACAAAATAGACCAGGCTATTCAGCAAATGAAGCTGTGAAAAGCGGGTTAACATGTATAGAAGAATAGAACTAGATCCATATCACTCAGCTTCATAAAAACCAATTCAAAATGAATCTAAGTTATATATTAGGACTAAATTTGAAAAGCTACAAGGGGAAAACAGTTCGATATATAAGGAGAGTCAAGAATTTCCCCCAAATCAAGTCACCCAATAGGTCAATAGCCTAATTGAATAGTGTTCCTAAAGAAAGAAATGGAAATATTAGAAAGACAGTTAACAGTCTCATACTTCAAGGAAATTAAAGTTAAAACTAAATTGAGATTCAATCTCACTCCAGTAATGATGGCTCTCTTCAAGGAAGCAAAATGGTGCTTGCAAAATATAGGAAAGAAAAATTCTGTGCACTCCTGCCAGAAAATCACATACAGCCACTATGAAGATCAATATGTGGCTCAAAGGTAGGACCTGTATACACAAGAACTGGATATATATCTGAAGCATTCTAAGTCAACATACCAAACATTGCTAGAGTATATATGTATACTGTACATATTATACATGTATGTATATATAACATGTAATATATGTGTGGTTCGACTTCACACACACACACACACACACACACACACAGAGGTACATGCATATACATCATGAAAACATAGTGGATACTATATTATCAGAGGAAGGGAACCAGTAAGGAGAATGGAAAAATGATAGGGAATGGTAATGGCGTTAAAAATTAATAAATACAATGACACATGTATATAAAATCCATGGTATCCATTACCTTTGAGATAAATATTAATTTATTAAAAATTAATTTAAAAATTAATTACCTCTTTTATATTTTCTCCCATTTTCTCCTTTTAAAAAATTGTTAATATAAAAAACTTTTGCAGTCTAAAATAGTTCCGGGCTTATAAAGACCTTCAAGAAATAGATATAAAGTGATAAATGCTATAAGCTATGAAAATTGTGGCTTTTCAAATTTTCTACCCTGAAATACAATAATGTATTCCATATTCTAAATAAAGAATTACATGAGTGAGCCTAACTATTTATATGTGGACTAGGCTCTCTTACTTTAGCTATCCCTGGTTTATGGAGGAAGGAGTTGGTTGTAGTTAATAGTTTGGGATAGACAAGAATCCGTCATAGTGGAGAGGCATGTTGACAAGAAGCAGACATGGTGGCAGGAGCAAGAAGACAAAAGATGTCTCCTTCAAGTAGAAGCATGAGACAGAGGGTAAACTCAATGTGGTACCCAACTGTGAACCTCTCAAAGCCTCATTCCCAGTGTCATACTTCCTCCACAAAGCTCACCATCTCCCCAAAACATTTCCTCCAACTTGGGAGGAACTGATAGGGGACATTTTTGCTCTAAACACCACATTCCCCTTCTTGGTCCCCAAAGAACTATGGCCATATCATAATGCAAAAATACATTTAACCAAACTTTAAAATTCCCCATAGCCTTTAAAAATCTCATCTCTAAACCAAGTCCAAAGTCTCTTCTGAAAACTCAAGGCTACCTCTTAACTGGGATCCCCCAACCAAATCAAAACGCAGATTACGTACTTCCATCATACAACAGCTCAGAATACATGCTTCCTTCCCAAACTGGAGGAATGGATGCATAGTGAAGAGATGCATGAGGTGGGGAATAGGTAGAGTAAATACAAATTCTGTACTTCCATGTCTGAGGTCTAGAGGTCTCCACAGCCACAAACTTTGATGCTCACTACTAACTCCCCCCTCCTGGTTCCAACCTCCTTGTCGATAGCTCTCCTTGGCAGACAACCAGAGCTCTAGAATTCCCAGCGTCTTGGGCTTCACTTTCACAGTTTCACACAACGGCCTTGCAGCACTATTGAGACCTCACACAAGGATTCCCCTGCCACACGTTCTCTGACCTGAGAAACTCTCTGAAACTCTGAGTAAAGAGACCACAGGTCCCTCGCTCTTGAATTTTTCCTACCTTTGAAGCTAGTATCCAGTATCACACTGACAACACTGCTGAGTCCTCTGCCATGGGATGACCCTGTCTCTTCTGGTTCTGTAACTTTAAGCTTCCTAGTGCTCTTTTCTTTTGTAAAGTACATTTTGTATTTCTTTATGCCCCACTCACTCCTTCTCATTATATACCAACATAGTGTGATTAGTAATAAACACACCACGGACCTGAATGCTTGCTGCCTTAAAATTTCTTCTACTAAAAAATTTAGTCTATTACTTTTCAATTTAGTTTTGACCAGTTCTCAGGACAAGGACAGAAGCCAAACAGACTTTTTTTTAACCGCCATAACATTTTGTATCACAGTAGTCATTAAATTATTAAATTCTCCACTTCCCTCTAAAACAACTTGAGCCAGGCCTCTCTAATCTGCATTGCTCTCAAAACTACAGCTTTTCAGGCTTCTACTAGAATAGCCCACAAAGTTCTGCTTACAACATACAGATGTGTATACAGTCCATGGTTCAGGTCTTCCACATTCTATGAGAAAACATCATGGTTGTTTTTTTCATAGCAACATTCAAAATTTGGTACTAACTTCTGTATTAGTTAATTTTATGTTGCTGGGATAAAATACAATGAAAAAATGCAACTTGTGGGTAGAAAACTTTGCTGTGGTTTGCAGTTCTAGGGTGAGATTTCATCAGGGCAGCAAGTTGCAAGAATAGCAGCAGGGTCAGGATGCTAAGAGATTGCATCTCCAACCACATCACAGAACAAAGAAGGAGCCAGAGATAGGCAAGACTATGTATTCGCAAAGCCTGCCCCCACTGACACATTTCCTCCAGCAAAGTTCATCACCTCTCTAAACAGCACCAACTAGGGACAATATGTACAAATCCCTGAGTCTATGGAGAGCATTGCATTCAAATCACCATGACAATGTAATTTGTATTTCATACCTTCTGTGTTGTGTCTTTGTGTGTTTTGACAGAGGGTCCTGTCTAGCCCAGATTAGATTTGAAGTAAGAATATTGCACAGGGTAGCCTTGAACTTCTGAAGCAACCCCCTCTACCACCCAGGTACTGGGATTAATAATGTGTACCATATTACCCAGCTAAATTACACTTTTTAAATGGATGAATAAGAAAACTTGAAGCTGTAAATTTAAATTACTACAACTAGAAGCCATCCTATTTCTTTGTTTTTGCTATTTTTTATTTTTAAATAATGAAAAATTAGTCTATAAGATGGGACCATCTGACTTCTGTTATCCACCACTTATTATGTTAATGTGCAAACATTTTTTTTTTTAATTTAAACATGCACTTCAATTTTTAAGATATCTTACTTGTGTGTTCTAAGTTTCTGGGTTAATATCCACTTATCAGTGAGTGCATATCATGTGTGTTGTTTTGTGATTGGGTTGCCTCACTCAGGATGATATCCTCCAGATCCATCCATTTGCCTAAGAATTTCATAAATTCATTGTTTTTAATAACTGAGTAGTATTCCGTTGTGTATTAGCAAAATACATGAAACTCTAGAAGAAGGAAGACCAAGGTGTGGATACTTCAATCCTTCTTATATGGGGGAACAAAATACCCATGGAAGGAGTTACAGAGACAAAGTTCAGAGCTGAAACTGAAGGAAGGATCATCTAGAGACTGCCCCACCCAGGGATCTATGCCATGAACAACCACCAAACCCAGATGCTATTGCATATGCCAACAAGATTTTGCTGAAAGGACCTTGATATAGCTGTCTCCTGTGAGGCTATGCCAATGCCTGGCAAATACAGGGATGGATGCTCACTGTCATCTTTTGAATGGAACATAGGGTCCCCAACGAAGCATCTAGAGAAAGTACCCAAGGAGCAGAAGGGGTCTGCAGCTCTATAGGAGAAACAACAATGTAAACTAACCAGGACCCCCAGAGCTTCCTGGGACTAAACCACCAATCAAAGACAACACATGGTGAGACTCGTGTCTTTAGCTGCATATGTAGCAGAGGATGGCCTAGTTGGCCATCAATGGGAGGAGAGGCCCTTGGTCCTGTGAAGATTCTATGCCATAGTATATATGCCAGGGCCAGGAAGCAGGTGTGGGTGGTTTGGGGAGGAGGGGGAGGAGGGAAGATATAGGGGATTTTTGGAGAGAAAACTAGGAAAGGGGATATTATTTGAAATGTAAATGAATAACATATCTAATAAAAAAGATATCTTACTTGTTAAGTGGGGGAGGATATGAGTTTTTATAATGAGTTATTATAAAGGTAACTTTTATTCACCAGATATAATTGTCATCTCAGAGGCTTATTGCTGAATACTTTCACCCTTTCTAGTTCTTTCTGAACACTGCGTGGCTCATTCAACTCAGTTAGTCTGGCTCAAAACTCTGCTCTAAGCTGACTCATTCAAACTGGCTTCTCTCAGCTTCTCACTAAACTGCTCTACTTGGAAAAACTGACTCTGAACTCCATGAACTGAACTGAATTGATTGCACAAACTAAAAAGAAGTAAATGGAACTGCACAAACTCAACTGAAACCAACCGCATTCAACTGAACTACAGCTAACTACATACACAGCATGGAACACAGCTGAACTCCACTGTATAGTCTGACCTCAACTGTACTGCACTCACTGAACTGTCCTCCATTCCTGACTTACTCTGCACCACTCTTTTTTGATTTTTTCTCTTTTTAAAAATTTTTTATTAGATATTTTCTTCATTTACATTTCAAATGCTATCCCAAAAGTACCCTATACCCTCACCCCACCCTGCTCCCCTACCCACTCACTCCCACTTCTTGGCCCTGGCGTTCCCCTGTATGGGGCATATTAAGTTTGCAAGACCAAGGAGCCTCTCTTCCCAGTGATGGCTGACTAAGCCATCTTCTGCTACATATGCAACTAGAGACATGAGTTCTGGGGGTACTGATTAGTTTATATTGTTGTTCCATCTATAGGGTTACACACCCCTTCAACTCCTTGGGTACTTTCTCTAGCTCCTCCATTAGGGGCCCTGTGTTCCATCCAATAGATGACTGTGAGTATCCACTTCTGTATTTGACAGGCACTGGCATAGCCTCACAAGAGACAGCTATATCAGGGTCCTTTCAGCCAAATCTTGATGGCATATGCAATAGTGTCTGTTTGGTGGCTGATTATGGGATGGACCCCCAGGAGGGGCAGTCTCT
>NC_034594.1:35633362-35650698 GCF_900095145.1 Mus pahari | reverse complement strand
ACTACTCAGCTATTAAAACAATGAATTTATGAAATTTTTAAGCAAATGGATGTATCTGGAGGATATCATCCTGAGTGAGATACCCCAATCACAAAAGAAGTCACTTGATATGCACTCACTGATACGTTGATATTAGCCCAGAAACCTAGAATACCCAAGATACAATTTCCAAAACACAAGAAAATCTGCACCACTCTTAAGTAGCTTCTCTTTCTCAAGAGAGTTGGGCATATCCTCATTTTGTCAAATCTTTCTCTGATTCATCACTTTGCCCATCAGTTAGAGGTCACTTTCAAACAAGTCTGCTTCCTTCTACAAATTAACTTGTTTGGATTAAAGTTGTGTCTGTATTCCAGCCAGAGGGATTAAAGTTGTGTCATTCCAGCTGGATCACACAGACCTAGAAGGTCTTTGGATGTAATCACTTGACACAGCATCCATGTTGCTGGATTAAAATTTCTCTAAATTAGGTTCATGCAATAATATGAGAAGAAAGCTGTGAACAGTTGTGTGTTTGGGTCCTGTCAATGTTTATCTTTATAGCAAAGCTAACAACACAACTTAATGGACTTACAATCTATGTGTCTTTCTTCTCATAAATTATTCTTTTTAATGTCTCTGGACACTTATTACCTCAGTTTAAATTATCTAGGTATGTTGGATACTAGGTTGTTAGGATCATATAAAAAGTAAGAGAGGGCATGTGTTCTTTTTCCTAGAACAATAGGAAAGAACTTGAAAAGCACATTGGGTGCTGTAAGTGGAGGATAATCAGATCTAGGCAAGAAACAGAGGAGAAAAAAATCATAGAAATTAATATAACTTATTAAAATTTAACAAGTTAATACACTCCATGAGAGATTTTTTTAAGTGAATAGTAAAGTTTTAGTGAATAGCAAGATAATGTGATGTTTATTCACATTATCTTGGAAAAATAGAGTTATGATATTGATCTTAAGATTTTGTTTTCTTTTAATGCTATGTATAAACTAATCAATACGATGATAGTAAAAATCCAACCTTACTTTGTAATTCATAACTAAACCTCTTTGATAAAATCAGAAAATCTAAATTTGGTCCCTGTACTGGCTAGCTTTGTGTCAACTTGACACAGCTGGAGTTATCACAGAGAAAGGAGCTTCAGTTGGGGAAGTGCCTCCATGAGATCCAGCTGTGGGGCATTTCCTCAATTAGTGATCAAGGGGGAGAGGCCCCTTGTGGGTGGGACCATCTCTGGGCTGGTAGTCTTGGATTCTATAAGAGAGCAGACTGAGCAAGCCAGGGGGAGCAAGCCAATAAAGAACATCCCTCCATGGCTTCTGCATCAGCTCCTGCTCCCTGACCCGCTTGAGTTCCAGTCCTGCATCCTTTGGTGATCAACAGCAGTATGGAAATGTAAGCCAAATAAACCCTTTCCTCCCCAACTTGCTTCTTGGTCATGATGTTTGTGCAGGAATAGAAACCCTGACTAAGACAGTCCCAGTAAATGAGAAACTTCTCAGACATATAAAATTTGAAAGATGAAATATTGGATTTTCATGTGAGATTTACAAATTGCCATAAGAAAATCATTAGTGGACCTTTGGTGCTAACCAGTTGAAGAATTTGTGTATATAGAGCATCATGCACTTCCAGCCCTAAAATACTATTGCACAGAATCACGTGCATTCAGTATATTTTAGAATAACTCTTGTGTTTATTTTTTATGAAAACGAGTATATTCAGATAAACTGTTAATAATGAACAGAAAAAAATGTATATGCTATTACATCTAATAAGGTGGAAGTAAACAAAATCAAAATTTATGGATTTTAACTTGAAGTGTTTACCTGCATTATTATACAATAGAATTAAACTTATACACACACACACACACACACACACACANATATATATATATATATATGCATATATGCATATATATATATATGCATATATATAAAATCAATCACCATAAATGGGAAACAAATAGCATGTCAAGATAGACATTGAAAACAATTAAGCTATCTTTAAACTGCTTATCTTCAAAGTAATAGTAATTACCCTGAATAACCTAAACTCAAGCCTTGCATTTGCAAAGCAAGTGACAAAAGAACAGCTTTATCAGATTATCTACAGTCACAACTATGTGACTTCCTTCACTTGAAAGCTCACCAAGGGCACAGAAATTCAGATGTGTTACAAACAAATATTTCATGCATAGCTGGTGTACCTTTAAGTCCTGGGGACTCCCTTACAATGATCTGATAGTAACAGCCAGTATCTTAGAAGTAACTAGATACTCAGTACAGTGAATGTGGTTCTCAAATGGAATGTGTTCTTCCACCCGCTCTACTGAATGAACTGTTAAAAGACCAAGAAGGCTGTCATAGAGATATCACAGGAAATAAAGAACTCCAAGCCAAGGGTGTGTCCAATAGGGTTGGCATGGAATGACAGACCGCCCTCCCCACATGGAAAATCTCGTTACCCATCTGAGATATCACATAGTGGTGGCAGCGCTCCAGAGACAGAATGAGCTCCACCTGTTTGCAATGTGTTTAGCTATTAATATTTATGTAGTAATTCAAGGGAGTAAAAAAATGACAAAATGAACCAAGTCGTATCACTGTTGGTGCTTTCAACCAAGATTTCTCAAAAAACAAAAAAAAGTAACAGCATGAATCTGTCTCACTGGAGAGAGACATCCTGTGACATCCATAACATGCCAAAGATTATTGGAGAAGATAAGGCAGTAGCCATAGCCTTGGCATACACAGAATGTGTGCTCTGCCATGACTTAATAAGAAAGTTCACTATCTGTAGCTGTGCTTTTCATATAAAAGCAATGTAAATCAGAAAAATTATAAAGAAACAAAAATGGCACAAATTTGTCTGAAAGAAAAGAAATGAAAAAAAAAAAGATATCTGTCTCTATCAATGTCACCAAGGGAATATTCTCTGTGTGTATACAGAATTATTTTTTGTAGACCTGTGACCATTTGCTTGACAGCAACCTGAAAAGGTGGGCACTGCTTGATTAGAAACATTTTGTAAAAATAACTATGTCCCTGTGATCCACTGATATAAGAATAATTTGCATGATTTTAATTTTTGCCTACATCATATCTTAAGGAAAGTAACTATTGAGATCTAGTGGTAAAATAATATATTCATCTATTCATCAGGAAATTATCCCTTGAGGATTTACTGTGCTGTGTGTGACATTATCTCAGAACCCAGAAATGTTTCCAAGGAATCAGACCCTTAATGCTCATTGGCTCTGAGAAATAAGTTAGGTGTTGTGGAGTGATTCTGGGCTTTAAGGTCAGGCATAGCTTAATGCTAATCAAGGGTTTACTTCCAACTAGCTGGGTGACCACAACATTCAGTGGATTGCTCTCTCCAGTGCATACTATTTATTAAATAGGGGTAATGTCTTGTATAACTATTGAACGATTTGGGTAATACGATCTGTTTAAAGTGATATTCTGTTTCCCCTTTTACCATGTGCTGATTTAGTATCAATTCTAAAGGCACTAGTATAATTTTTTTATAACATGGTGATAGAACAAAGAGTACCTAGAATTAATTCTATTTTATTTATTTAACCACAGAAATTCCCTAATGGGAAATGCCCTTAATCCTAACAGTATCAAATTCTAATTTCTGGGTTCTTTAAATGTTACCTTGTAAGACAATGTCTTAGGAAATTTGACTGTCATGCTAAGTCCTAGAAAACCAGGCTGATGCCCAAATGCCATCATGCTTGGCCATATAATCTATCAGCACAAAACCATCTAGTAGATATACAGAAGAAAATATGATATAAAAATGAAGTAAAGACATGCACTCCAAACCGGGAGTATGGCTGAGTTGTCGGAAGTTAGGAGAAACAAGCAGTGGAATCTTGCTGTGTAGGTTCTGATGGTCAGCCCAGGGAGCCTGATTTGAGATACCTATCTACACAACTGCGAGGAAATATGTTTCTGAGGATTCATTACCGACTTCCCAGCATTTCAACATTTACATCCCTGAATTCCATCTAATGACATTCGATTGAGCAGCTTTTTGCAAGCCATTATGTACAACTGGGAAGTGGTTTATGAGATGTGACCGTGACAGGCCATTCTTTAGCTACTGGAAGTCAACATTTCACACCTAGGTTTGTGCTGCTGGCTTGCAAAACATACTATGGTCCCCACAGCTACAACCACCATCCTCCTCAAAACTTATGGCTATTAATTCTCCATCCTTTCTTTCTGGTGGTCATAGTGTCCTGTAATAGCTTCTCATCTCAAGATCTTCTTTCTTTTGCTCTTGTGAGTTTCTCTATTCTTACTGCTTATTCTTTTTCACATTGACCCACTTGGGGCATCTTGAGCTATCTCCACTTCCTTACCCAGAGTCACAGAGCCTTTCTACTCAGTGCCTCCCCACTAGAAACACTGCTTTTTTTCTCTTCTGGATTGTATATAATATACATCTCAACTTTCTATGATTCTTCAAGAACATAAATATCAGTTTTTAATATTTTAATCTTTAAGAATTTTTCGTCACACACTGGTAAGATGACTGTGGGTAAAGACACTTGGGGCAAGCTGATGATTTGCATTCGATTCCAGAATCCATATAGTAGGAGTGGAGAAGCAAATTCCACATGCAGTCATTTAACTTCCAAATACATGTCCCACCCCATCCCCATACACACATACCATAAACAAATATAACATTTGAAAAGATAATGAAAGAAGCACTTTTCAAACATAACCCAGAAACTCACAAGCTGAACAAAGACAGAAATTGTACCTATTTTTTTTCTCCATGCCTCACAGTACATGTGCCTGGATCTTAGTGAGTGTTAAATGCATACTTATTGGTAAATAGATGGCTGAAGGACTATACAAATAAAGAGCCTTCCCCTGTGACTGAACTCTCCACTAACAAGTTTATTTTCTTTCCTAAATAAGATTTAACTATTTTTGAGTTGCTATGATTTCATCTTAACCATGAGTCTAAACAATGCTTCATGGCTTCAGTAAAGGTCTGACTTCTCAGGTCTAAATAGGCTATCCTTCATCAACTTTAGTTCAGACTGGGTACGTGTACGTGGAATTACCTGGAAAGCCACAGCCAATACAGTCCCACCCATCAGTGAAGAGTCAAGCAGGACGTCACACAAAATCCTATCTATAAAAGGTAACAAATATCTACAATGAATCCCTCCTGTTTCTGAGAACCTGTCTGAGGTGGTCTTGGCCCCTTGTTTTATCTCCATTTTCGTACAGAAGCATCAGCCATACATTTGGGATCTCTGATGACGTCAGTGTACCCTGAATTTCATATTAGCTCATTGTTGGAATTAACGCCAATTTGATAGTGATCATTTTTTTTTCTCTCTTTCTCATCAATTGCCAAAACTTTCCGACCCTCTGGAATTAGTGACCATAACTCACTTATGCAGAAAGACTGTATGCAAGAACCAGCTGCTGAAACAGGAAGGAGAATGATTTGCTTTCTCAAGTTGGCTTTGAAAAGTGTGTGAGTTGCCAGAAGGCCTCTGGGTATGTGTATAAAACATCGAAAACAGATATAACAATACTCAAAAAAGGAGATAAATCCTCAGAACGGGCTCCCCGGGAAGCAGCTGAGCAATTTCCAGCACTGGGAGTGAACAGGCCACAGAAGAGCCCTTGAAACAGGGGGAAGAGGGCAATTGTGCTCTGGAACAATTCCATGAATTAAGTTTGGTTGTTTAATCAATGCCACTAGACGTTCAGCTACTTTTCCACTTTTAACGTGGCTCTTGTCTTTTGAAATACCTCTCAGAAATATTATTATTTATTTTTAAGAATCTACAAAAATGCACAAACATTACTTCTTTGAAAAATTGAGAATGCTTAATAATTTAACTGCATTCTCCGAAAAACAAACTTTAAGTTAACTAGCTTCATTATACAAATACATTCTTATTTACTGACTTGCTCCTAGGATAATCTAGAATTTTTATTTAACTTTGTGATTAATAAGCATAAACAAGCTTCCATGATGACTTTTTTCTCCACCTGTATGTAATCAAGTCATCTAGTTACCAGTAACTGCAAATGTAACATATTTCAATGGTCTCTTTGGGACTTTTAATCTGTTTGCTTTTATAAAGAAGGTGGTTTTATTTTTACATTAAGGAAACATTAGCATCATTAAATGGGCTCCCGTTTTATGATTACTGCAAATGTCACATTGATCCAGAAAGATAAGAAAATGTGCTCATCTTTGGAACAGATATCCAAGGCATGAGCAGGCAACCCACACTATTTGCATTAAAAAAAAAAAACAAATTGTATAAATGCAGGAGATTGACGTGCCATCTGCTCGCGTCCTTCACGTTTCTGGCTCTTCTGTGTTGAGATATTTTTATGGAATAGTTACGTTTATTATTTTGAAAATGAGCCACAGGTTTAAAAAGTTTACGGTGGGTAATATAGAAAGCATCTGATTTAATGTGTCACAGGTATTAAAACTTGTGTTAAGTTGCATCTTATTGCTATTGAATGTATCTAGTTCTTACATAGTCAGATGTTCAGACAAAAATAAAATCCATATAAAACTATAAAGGATGTTTAGGACCACATTTAAGACACTTCTGTAAGATGCTTTTGGTAAGAGAGAAGAAAACAAAAGGCCCTTAAAAACTGATGACTTAAAAAGCCACTGGCAATTGATACCAAGATACTGGGTCACTCATAAAGACAATGAAGGCATCAAGTGTTGTAAATAGAGATGTTCTAAGGGGAAATACACAGAAGCACACAATGTCACCTAAGGATAGTACTCTTTTCTTTTCAGTTTGCCGTGTGAACACCTAGATTATCAACTTCAATTTTATTTTATTTTTATCTGCTTTTACTAAAAGAAAGAAAAAACAATGTGTATGTCTGTGTGTGTGTGGGTATGTGTAAATTGTATGGATGTATGTGTGTGTGCCTGTGTGTGTGTCTGTGTATATGTGTTAAAAACAAAACAAAACCAAACCTTAGAACTAGCATTGCCCCTTCCTGAAGTTTAGTTGTCTAGCACAAGTTTGTTGCACTTTTTGATTACTGGATAAGGGAGGGAGAGAACAAAACAACAACCATAAAGACAACAAAACTTACCATGTGAAATGAAATGTCCCTGCAGCAACCAACCCCTTGGTGGCAACTGTTTTAAAACAAAAGGATATAGGTCAAGGTATTTTCCAATTTACATAGGCTTCAGTGTGTGTGTGTGTGTGTGTGTGTGTGTGTGTGTGTGTGTGACACAAATGAATATACATATAACCATTAAAAACTACATGTTGTATGGTTCATACAGGTAAGTGCCCTTTTATTCACATTGGTGTGTGTGACTTACCAAAACTGTCTTCTTATAATATAAATGTAAGAATGATTTTTTAAGAAGTAATTTCCCCGAATTCTGACCAGTTTTGAAGTAATTTAGGTAGAAATACCAAAGGCTTAACATAATATTGTATGATATACTTTTTCATATTTTCTGCAGGGTACTAGATTATTATTTTTTTAATTCCAACCTCAAGGAGTTTGATGAAGTTGGAAATGATATAGGTTGATATCTATAATACTGATTCTTACTTTGTTTCCTTCTCAGATAACCTGTTGGTAAATGCACAGTGGAACTCTGGGCCAGACCATCACAAATAACTTCTCACGTGATTTTGTTTGTTTGTTTTTTGTTTTTTGGAGACAGGGTTTCTCTGTGTAGCCCTGGCTGTCTTGGAACTCACTTTGTAATATATATATATATATGGAATATATATATTCCTTAAATAAAATATTTCATATTTTGAAATATATATTCCTTAAATAAAATATTTCATATTTTGAGATTTGGGTGTGTTATTTGAATGTGTGTGAGTGATATGTGAATGTGCATATGTGTGTGTGTGTGTGTGTGTGTGTGTGTGTGTGTGTATGTGAGAGAGAGAGAGAGAGAGAGAGAGAGAGAGAGAGAGAGAGAGAGAGAGAGAGAGAGGTGTAAAGAACATGACACAGTCTTCAGAGAAACTTGTGCCATGCTCTGTGGCATGCGGACTGAGGGAAGGTAATACAGTCTCTCCTTTACCTTGGAGCTGAAGAAGCAAAGGCAGTTCCTAAGTGAAGGGAAAAAGACCAAAGAAAGCGGGTGGAAAGAGTGTGGAAAAATACTCAGAATCCTGGTAAAGAAAGATAACCTGGAAAAAAGAAAGGCCTGTGAACTGGAGAGAGACATTGTGGAATACTTTGGAATATTTATGCTAGCAAAAGCATAGCTTTCTCCATAGTAAAACTGGAAAACAATTACGAAAAGCCGACACACACTGGAGAAGGAAGAGGAAACGAATCACCTGGATTTGTTTAATGTTAAAGTTAACCATTCTTTGAATCCCCATTTTCCTCAACTGCAGCATTCTCTTAGAATTGTTTTTCATTTAACCCTAGACAATAAATTGGTCTGTGCAACGACTTCCAGACTCCAAGGGTAAATCTGGAGATCAAGTTGGAAACGTGATATGGAAAACATTAGTAAAATAGACCTTCGCTCATTACAGAACATGAGTGACCTTCATGTTGTATATAGAAGAATAAAATGCTGTAATATAATCTGCCGTAGCATTTTACACAAGTCAGGGAAAATTCCTCAAATCCATATTTATTCATGGAGAGGAGTAGTGTGCATCTTCAAAAAAAAAAGCAATGCTTAATGCTATTTTGCTTACTCTGACACTGGGAATGTGAACAATAAGGATACATGTATGCTCATGTAATTTCTTTTAACTTTAGAATCTGAAGGAAGACATTTTGTTTTGTTGCTTTTAGTTAATGATAAAGGCTGGAAGTGATGGTTTGGGCTCATTCTTCCTTTTCCACTTGCACAGTTCCAAGACAAAATTTCACTTTGCTTTTTTTTTTTTCTCTCTTTCTAAAATTTTGTTTGTAAAATAATTCTGAATACATTCATCTCCGTGCATCACAGACTCTTTCATATTCACACTAGAAGGCACATTCAGGGACAGAGGGCAGGTCCTGACACCATGTCTGTATACACGGGACCGCACAGTATCTTCTCATTTAAGCAGTCTCTGAATGAGCTGTGCACTGTTATCTTGTGTCAGACTCAGTAATGTCCCAGTTTATTGAACTCCAGGCTAGTCTCTTGACTTCTCTCATTAAAGGGGCATTTGGCTCTGCTCTCACATGCTTTATTTAAAAGTACTAGTATACAGCTGCAAACAATAACCAGTATCTAGTACACATTGCATAGTAACTGTTTTATCTTACTTAATGCACTGTTCTGAGCTTGGTACATCATCTCTTAAATCATGCATGTACAGTGCTTTGAAAGCATGATTGATTAGCAGTTTCCTATCCTTAAAGAGCTAAGCAGGAGTTTGACTGGTGATTGCATTTTCTTTTGTGCATTTGTTTTCTTCTTTTATAAAAATGTTATGTTCAAGATGTGATTTATAGAGGAAATTAGGAACTATTATTATCCTGCATTGGAAGGACCTAACCTCAATGGAGTCAGACACTGTATTGGGAGTCCCACATGTACTTTGATCCACAAAGCCATTGAAAACAGGGGGAAAACAAAACAAAACAAAACAAAACAGTTAAAGGATGGTGAAATAATTTTTCTGAATTCTGAATTCCTCTATGCAAGAGAGTAGCCTCAAGTCCTATAGAGAATAGTTCGTTAAAATCACATTCTTCAACGTCTCCCTACGATGGCTGGCCACTCAGGGAGGGAGCTATTTCATATCAGGAGCATTCTAAGGGTTGTGTGGGTCTTAGTGGGTTATTTTGATTCTGTTTTTTTTTTGTTTTGTTTTGTTTTTTTGTTGGTTTGTTTTTTGGTTTTTTTCTGGTTTGGGTTTTTTTTTGTTTTTGTTTTTGTTGTTGTTGGGTTTTTTTTGTTTGTTTTAGGAAAACAGGCTCAGGTGTCAGGGACTACATTTCCTGTTTCTTCTTGCCTTCCTGTTTATAGGTTCAACTTTAAAGAGATAATGCAAAGGTCTGGTTTTCATTTTATGAAAATAAATCCCAAGAGAAGCTACTTTATTACTTTATTTTAATCCACAATGTAGACCATAATTCTTGCTTTAGAAAATAAACATTTAAGTATGACATTGTTGTAGTGTATAAAGCTTAGATATAAAAGTTATTTTTAAGTTTATTAATCATTCATAATAGTTAATGCTCATGTATTTGATTCTCAAGAGAAAGAAACTATAGGGAAGCAAATGAATTGATACCCTGAACAAGTAAATAAACAGAAACAGTAAAATAACAAAAGCTTGGTGAATTCTTTAAACCTTAAGTATAGATTTATATTTTATATTTTAAGTATGAAGTTTCAGTAAGATTGTCATGTTATGAGGCAGTATGGTAAGCTATGTCTGTTTATCATTCACCTGAAGTAACTCACATGACCTGAGGTCATGTCTCTAAGACCATTATGACATGAAGTCCTTGAAAAACGTGTACTCAGAAATCAAATGACAGGCCAGAGTCCTGTAGCTTGAGGAGAGAATGATATCACATCCTCTAACAGCAAGCAGCTGGCTTCACACACAGCATGCAACACTTCTGACACAACTTTCGCATACTCTTATTCGTACAATCATAACTTTCCAAAGACTAAGGAAAAATAATTCATTTTAATTGACAACAAAAAATAAAGACTTAAAATATTCAGTTTCATCAAAATTGTGTGTCAGGATGGTGAGGTAGAAGTCTGCAAACTGCCTGTTTTGGGGGAAGGGCCATTAGGAACTCCCTTAATTTAAAAATATTAGCATTATGAACCATACGGCTATTAAAGGTTATAGCTTCTGTTTCCAACTCGTTATAAAATAACAGAATCCTTTTAATCACTGTTGTTACCTTTTTAACCTTTTCACATGCTTTTAAAGTATATCAAATTTAATCAAAATTAAGCTTTAAGATTGGTTTTGTATATGTGAATATCAGAAAAAGAGAGATAGAATGAAGAAACATAGCAAAGATTTTCCCAACTAAATATATTTGTATATATAAATAAATAGATATGAGTGGCATTCCCTGCATAAATGATGCTGCATTAAAAAAAAAACTAGAATTTTAAAAGCTAATAGTTTATAGTAACTATGTTTAGTAATCCACTAGTGAAAGAAGAAAAATAAGTTGTCTCAGGAGAATATGCAAACTGCAAACAAATTATTTTCTAAATATCTTTAACTGAGATCTTTTAAAATAAAATTTCCAACTAAGTTCGAAACCTGTGCACATCGGAGTAAAGCTTACGATAACTTTCCTTGAGTTTGTGAAAACCAGCAATTTGGTTTCCGAAGGCCACCCGTCCTTTTGCTCACAGCCCCCTCATATTGTACATGAAATATTCACATCCGGATGCATCCGCCGTTCCACCGTTGGCCCATTCTGCCACTGCTGCTCACAAACCCCACAGTTGTGTTCCCAAGTCCTTTCCATGCACTTCTGCTCTGTGTGTATGGAGGGTGGGGGTGTCTCCTCCTCTTACTCATTAAGCAAGGACGTGAAACTCTGAGTTCTATAGAATATAAAATTAGACATTGTCCCTGCCCAGTGGGCTCACAGTATCTCCAAATTTGCTGTAAAATATGTCTACATATTGCATAACAGATGCACTCCAAGTGCTAAATGTCTGGAGATAAATCTATTATTGACTTCATCCTCTCAACCTTTCCAATTCCCTTTATCATTTGTCAGCATATATGATTTGTATATGCCGAGGCAGATTGGGGATTGTAGACCAGCTCTTTGGTTATGTCTTAAAGAGGAACCACATTCCAAATTGGCTACGACAGACTTTGGTCCTGTACCTCCAACACATTAATAACCTCCTTTCCCCCGGCCATGGCTGCTTATCTCTCTGCACTGAAGCAATAAGCAGGCCTGCAAGTATATTCTATCGCATTAGAATTGCTTCTGCCTTCACAAGTAGAATGCAAACTCTGTCCTCTTGAAAACGCTCTCTGGTTTGCCTTTAACAATAGTTCTCCCTTTCTTGTGGGAAAGAGGACAGCTCTTGGGGGACACATCGGTAAGACTGGAAATGACAGTTTCATCATAACTATATGTTTTGTAGTGTGTTGCTTTTAAAAAAGTTTGCATGTGTGTGGATGTGCCTTTGCAAGGGAAGGTTTACATTTCAATACACGTATGATATATGTAATTTTTTATTTTAAATATATGACAACATTGCTATCCTAGTAGTTTATTGCTATCACCTGTGCATTTATGAGAGGGCCAATGCCTTCCAGAGATGTAGGTGGATATCTGAATCTATGAGGAAGTACCTTTTTAGTACAACTAATGACAAAATCCCGTAATTTGATCTCCTGCTAGTTTAAAGGCTATGAATAAAATAGGCAACATTCCTTCAGAGTGTACAGTTAAACATGCGAGTTTTTAGCCTACATAAATGTAACACTGGTCATATTTTTGAAAATAATGATTTTACTTTTAGTCTTAAAAATAAAGCAAGAAAACATATAAAATTGAAGTGTCCCTTTCTTCCTTTTGCATTTTGTTTGTGTCTGAATTGTTTCTTCATTTCAAATGACTCTTTAAAACACATTTGGCAGTCAGTACCCCTAGTCATTCAAAGAGTTTGTGACAAGGGGGGAGTTGGCTAGATACCATCGGTCCTTTTAAAATGTATTAGTCTTTAACCGCCTGTCTTCTCCCCTAAATTTTAAGGATATATATTTGCTTAATGAATTTATTATGAACCTAATACTGCATACTTTAGCATATCTCAAGGTTTAATAAGACCTTGTCAACATGATGGGAATTAGCTTATTTGTTTAAGCTTTGCCACTTTTACCCCAGTGGACTTACATGGACAAATGCAACTCATTATGAAGAATGAGTCTCTCTCTCTCTCTCT
The DNA here is from genome assembly GCF_900095145.1 of Mus pahari. Classification (NCBI taxonomy): domain Eukaryota; kingdom Metazoa; phylum Chordata; class Mammalia; order Rodentia; family Muridae; genus Mus; species Mus pahari. Next base: position 35,637,771 of record NC_034594.1, on the reverse strand, counting down.
CTCTCTCTCTCTCTCTCTCTCTCTCTCTCTCTCTCTCTCTCTCTCTCTCTCTCTCTCTCTCTCTCTCTCTCTCTCTCTTTTATAGTTTTGGTTGTGAGCCTAGCATTTAATGCCTGAGCCATCTCTCCAGCCTGAAGAATGAGTCTTTTCTACAGTGGATTTTGTCACTATAACTCATGGCAAAGTTGTCTTTTGCTTTCCACGTAAGCATACTTCTTCTGTCCCCAGGGTGAAGGAAGCAGTCTTTGATGTTGTTTTACTGTTGTGATACACTTTATGTTCCTAGACTCTCCATCTCAACTGTATGACTTGGCCACTGAGAGAGCAGCATTTGGTGATCTATTTCCTAAGTCTTTCCTCTGCTCATAGCTGGTCACCAGAGTGCAGGTTGCATTTGCAAGCTTAACATTTTGAACTAACAGGATATTCTTTTAAAGCCATAAGACCATATTATATGAAGGTGATTTCTAGCTTCTGCAGACATGAGGAATCTTGGTGAGCTCTGATCTACCATGATTTCACTTTAACCACACAGAGCATCTATAGAAACAAAACCTTTGTGGTAACATTTCCTCCCACTTCACTTGGAACCCTCATCTCAAAACTGCTCTGGAAAGGGCAAGGTTCTCTCCTTCTTTCAGAAATGTTGACACTGCTTCGAGGGCAGGGGGTGGAAGAAGAAGCCTAATGGGAGGCGACAACCAGAGACCCACGTAGCAGTTCTTGACTCATAGAGATGCTGCAATGCTCATGGACTGGGAGGAGACTAAAAAGAAGTGGGAATATCAACAGCGTGGCAACACTGTAGTGAGAGAACAGATCACAATATACAAGTGTGGGATACTAAAAACACATAAAAGTTTGAAATTTTAAAATGAATAGAGCATTTAGTAATTGAGTGGTTGCACTATGGAAAATAAAGGAATTACTCTGTAGCAAGCAGAGTCCATTCATTCAAAGAAATGTCTGTGAAAAGTTGCTGCATATTGGACATTAGACATGTTCTAAGGGTGAAATGATAATTGAAACTCATATGCACTCTCTCATGTAACTTTAGACCTAAAAGATGAACATTGATAAAATAGTAACATCATTGTCTATAATGAACCAGTGCTAGGTAACCAATGCCTTACGGATGGTGAAAGATGGGTTAATGAATTTGAAGTTTACAGTGTCATGTCTATCAAACCATCATATCACATGCCTTGGTGTTTACCAGTTACTTATCTTAGAATAAAATATAAGTTCCCAAGTACAGCAGGAAGATGGCAAGGTGATAGGAGGGCAGATCAAAAGGAAATGGCTTTGTCTATGGACCCCAAAGGAGTTTCAGTGAAACTCGAAGAGTAAACAGGCGGTACAAACTGTCCCTGTCAACGTTAAAGGGCCCCATGCATTAAAACCAACATGGGTTTTGGGGTTGGGATTATGGACTTCCTAAAAGAAAATTAATTGTTTTCTGTATCTGAAATGGCTGTTAATTCATCTCTGCATATGCTATTCGTATCTCACAATGTAACACTCGCAGGCAGTAGTTTTACTATGTATCTATAAACTTCAGTTTTCAGTTTAAAATCTCAGATGTTTCCATTTGCATTTAGCTAAAAATTGGCAAGAAGATTGTCATCTCTGATCCAACTTTTTTAATGGAAAACTAATTTTGATTTATGGGGTGGCAAAAATATAAACATTTTAGATAAATCTTTTGCCAATTTCTAGATTAAAAAAACAGTTTTAACTGTTAACTTTGGCCTTTTGAAGGATTATTTTTAACTGAACATGTCAATGTTTTTACCCTACACTGCTTTTTCTTTGTCAGCTCACACAGTGGTACCTTGCTCTGTTTCGCAGTCCATGACTCGCTTCTGTGACCCATTCACAGCAGCAATGTTACGGTCTAAACCCCAGGTCTCCACACCATTGGCCTGTGCTCAGGCAAAAGTATGCTAATAATTCTTAGGTCTTTATCGAAAATGTAGAAACGCTTTTAAAATAAACTTGATAATCATTTTTGTTTTTATAAAATCCAATAAGGACACGAATGTCTGTGCCTTCAGGGCCACATCAGTGAGCCTTGTTTGTCTCAGGGGGTCCTTAGTAGCAGAAGAAAACAGCCTCTTCAGGGGGTACCAGCACTATGCAAGATCATAACATCCAAGGTTTCTAAGTCCCTGCAGCTAAGTTGGTTCCAAGGGAACCTCTGACTTATAACCTTATCCTACACAATTCAGTTTTATGGAATAAACAGACAATAATGAAAATAATAATAATCCTGCATTTTTAAGCAAACAGATCCTTCTGCTTTTATCTCTCATAGCACATAACACTGTGGTTTTTTTCCCTTAAAGCATTTCCAAACTTTATATTGTAGTCTCACTTAATTATTAGCTCTTATCTTGAAGATGTATTAGTATTTTTTATATATGTTCATAGTGATTTGGTATTAATATTTTAATAAGTAATAACTGATTACAGTTGACCTATTTTAAAGGCCAGTTCAGTATTAATATGTTTATAATTCAGCTCACTGCAGAAAAGTGTTGATCATTTTGAAGAATAATTTAAATTGAATTAGAATCCATATGAAATATAATGGTTAACCTTTTTCTCAAGTTGCATTAACTTATGGTTTTATATATTTCACTCTTTCAATTGTAAGCTATATTGCTCAGATATAATTTTAAGATTCAGAAATGTTTTATGTATTGACATATGTAGACATATACAAGTCCTTCTCTGGCTATTTTGGAACGTAAAATATATTATTATTAATTATAATCTGCTTCCAGTATAATAGAAGACATATAATGATTTTACCACTTTATACTTATTTAAAATTATATAGACATGTAAATGTGTTTAGATACTATATATGTATATATGTGCATATACACTATACTACATATATTATACATGTGCATAACTATGTATTTATATTATATAGGTATATATAATTTTTTAACAAATTAGAAATAGAATATCACTTCATTTTTTAAACTAGTATTAAAACTCAAGTACACAACTCTCTGCCTGCATCATAGGCAGAAATACTATACACTGTACAAAGATTAACAAATTTAAGTATACATTTTAACCTTTTTTAACAAGTGTATTATCTTGTGATCACCATAAAATTCAGGCTGTAAATCACCTCTGCCATTCTTTGTACCCATCATAATCAGTTTCCTACCTCCTTTATCATTAGTTTTGTCTTGTTCTTGGGTCTTGATTGCTGTATATTCTAAGCTGTTGTCTTTGTATACCAAAATTTTATGGTCTTTAACATCAAGGAATGCATTGTCCACGAGAAGACAGGATTTGAAAATTAAACAGAATGGCCCCACAAGCATATAGACTCAGTACATATTAGGCTTTGGAGCAGCAGCCTGGAAAGAAATGAGGATGGGCAGTACTGTGTAGTGAGTTTCTCTGAAGCCTCTCTTGGTTATTTTTTCAGTGTACACACCCTAGTTGTGATCATTAAGGTGAATAGTGTAGATGTGACCAAACTGCAAAGACAGTGTGTCCTATGTTTTATGCTACACCACTCAGAAACACTGAAAATTATCTCATGCTTACATCTAACTTGGCATTTCTTTTTAATTTTCCTATTTCATTCATAATTCCACTATGTAGTAAGGCTGTTTGCAAGTTAGGCAAAACAGCTTTGGCCATCAAGACTGGGCTGCAGTGGCATGTCACAGACCAGACCAGGTGCCTGGGCATCGCTTAGAACTTGGTGTGGAAGGGATTGATCAGGACAGCATGGTTATGTGCATTTGCGTAATCACCATAATTTCAATACTCAGCAGCAACCCTCACATCATAGTGATTCCATAAAGATCTGTTGGATAAGTAACTGTGCAGTATTTACTCATCTATAAACTGGATCTGAGGCACAATGTGCATGCACTGTTTAAGTAAAAATGTGTATGGAACACCAGCAAGGTAGCCGACACACAGTAGGTAAACACAGATACGACATTTATTGCCACAATTACTAGAGTAGTTTGCAAATTAGAAGTCTAAATTAATTATCCAGATGATCCAAAATGGCACTTTTTCACTTGTCTCATTCTCTGTGTTTCTTGGACTCGGGGAACTGAGTTAATTGAATGGCTGCATATATAATACACCACAGCCGCACTTCCTACTTCTCAATTACTGAGTGATTGACAAACATATCCTTTAAAGCCTTTTTTTCAGTTTCACAGATTTTAATGAAATCTCTAAGTCAGCTTGTTCTTCTGCCTGTAGCGCTCTCCTTAGGTTTTTGTAAAGACCAAAAATTCTTGATGAATCACAAGGAGGAAAGAGGTGAGGAGGAAATCATGGAAGGAGGAAAGAGGAAGGAGGAAGAGGAAGGAGAAAGGAGGAAGGAGGAAGGAGGAAGGAGGAAGGAGGAAGGA
>NC_034594.1:35622047-35633285 GCF_900095145.1 Mus pahari | reverse complement strand
AAGGAGGAAGGAGGAAGGAGGAAGGAGGAAGGAGGAAGGAGGAAGGTAGAGATAGAGGGAGAAGGAGAAGGGGGTTAACTCTAATTCCGTTCTATCTTTGCATGGGGAATTCATAACCATGTGGGTTGATTGCTTTGAAGACATCATTAGAGATGGTCACTTCTACCCTTTAACTGCTAGGATAGGGAATTAGGGGACTCAAAGACTCTGTGCTCTTCTCTCCGTCACCATATGACCTGCTCTTATTAACTGTTTCCCCAAACAAAGTCTTCTTTGCCATCTGCGTTTGGAATGAAGTTTACTTTCTTTAGCCCCTGCTTAGCTTGACCTTTCTTACCATGTAATTTCTGCCGTTCATACCAGTGTCATTTTTGCAGTACTTGGATATCATTTGTACATCTATTTTTAAGAGAAAGAAAAAAGACCCTGTATTTGTATGAAACATATCCTCACAAGCATTCAAATATGAGTCAGTGAAAAATAAAAAGTAAGGAGACGGGAGATGAACATTAAACACTATTCCTTTCATGTCTATTCCCTGTCATCTTTCAGAAAATTTTTCTATATGATAATTTTAAAGATTCTGAACAATGAAGCAACCAGCTTGCTATGACAAGCTGAGCTCCCCTTTCTATTTAAACTTTGTCTAAATTATTGGTTACTTAACTATTATGCCACAGTGGCCTAGATACTGATGCTTCCCCAGGTTGTATTGGGTTCTCTCAGGTAAGCTCTATGAGGTATTCCTTGGATCTTGCCCTGGGTTATTGTCTCAGAAAGATGAGATAGTCAACATTGCGCCAATAACCACAAATAACAAGTTTCATTAGGAAAAATAATATTGTGGTGAAAGGAGACCCTGGACTTTGAAGGTGAGAATTAAAAATATAGTATCTATGCTGACATAGCAAAAGGGATTAGAATGAAATTGCTAAATTGGGATTTAGAGAAAGACACATTTCAATGGACTACAATTTGCATTTTTGATACTAACCAGTTTTGGGAAAATGTGAGTTACAGAAGGCAAGTTTAAAAATTACAATAGCAGGTGGGATATTCCTTTTTTAATTTAAAAAATAATGCAGTAACTTAGTGTATGTGGGTAGTGTGGTATGCTGTGACACAGATGAAGAAGTCACATAACAACTCGCAGAAGTTAGCCTTCCTCTTCCAATGCATGGGTCCCAAGGATGGAACTTGAGTTCTCAGGCTTGGCTGCAGATGCCATTCTTCACTGAGCCACAAGTATGGCCCATAAATGTTACTTTTTGATTAAACATTTTAACTGAAAAGTGAGACATGCACCAGATAAATAAGCAAGCATATAGCTGCACAGTAGACAGCAGCAGCAACTCTGAATGTCACTCATTCATTTCCATCCTCTCCCTGCTGCTGGGTTTCCTTCCTGTCCTCTAAAGCTGTATCACAAACGCTTGAGATACTATTATAATTTCAAAAAGATGCTTCGGATCCAGGCTGATTCCCACAAGCCCTATAAGGAAACCTATACATTTTTCACTTCGCTAGGGCCTCATTTCACAGTCCTACTCTAAAACTCATCCAAAATTGAACATATTGGAGGCAATCAGCCAAAAAATCAAGACTCCGCCATGTTAAGCAAGAAGAGCCAAGAAGAGTGACTGGATGCCACGTGCAGAGCTGTGAAAAACCCAGCCTATCTTGACAGAAAATAGATATACTGTATAGCATGCACTGTAAATGGCAGCATGTGGAGCGAGCAATCACAGAAGCTAAGAGACTCTGTGACATGTCATATCTTAAGCTCAGTGAGCTGAGATGCGGATCAACTTTCTGGTTACTTTTATGCCACAAACCAGCTTCTGCCTATGCTGTTCTGGTTCAATGGATTAGAGAATACATTTTTCAACTTGGTCTGTTATTCTATGACTCAGAGCAAATGGTTTGGGCGCAGTGAAGTTGTTGAGCTTGTTCCTATCTCGTTCTTTTCTAGATGTGGTGATATGATCTATCCAGGGACGGGGTACATTTGCCCCCTCCAGAAAACAGCATAAAAATGGGGTGCTCATTTTGTATTACGTGGCAGATATTTGAACCATGCAGATTGTTGTCATTGTGACTTTGAGTTATTTCTTAAACTCAAGGGAGATATTTCTTTTTAAAAATTTTTTATTAGATATTTTCTTTATTTACATTTCAAATGTTATCCCCTTTCCTAGTTTCCCCTCCAAAAATCCCTTATCCCCTCCCCCACTCCCCTGCTCCCCAACCCACCCACTCTCATTCCCAGTCCTGGAATTCCCCTATACTGGGGCATAGAACCTTCATAGGACAAAGGCCCTCTCCTCCCATTTATGACTGACTAGGCCATCCTCTGCTACATATGCAGCTAGAGCCATAAGTCCTACCATGTGTTTTCTTTGATTGGTGGTTTAGTCACAAGGAGCTCTGGGGGTACTGATTAGTTCATATTGTTGTTCCTCCTATGGGGCTTCAGAACCCTTCAGCTCCTTGGGTAATTTTTCTAGCTCCTTCATTGGGGACCTTGTGCTCTGTCCAATGGATGATTGTGAGCATCTGCTTCTGTATTTGCCAGGCACTGACAAATGCCTCCAGGAGACAGCTATATCAGGCTCCTGTCAGCAGGCTCTTGTTGGCATCTGCCATAGTGTCTGGGTTTGGTGCTTGTTTATGGGATGGATCCCCAAGTGGAGCAGTCTCTGGATGGTTATTCCTTCAGTCTCTGCTCCAAACTTTGTCTCTGTAACTCCTTCCATGGGTATTTTGTTCTGCCTTCTAAGAAGGATTCTGAGCTTCTGGGTGAATATCCACTTATCAGTGAGTGCATATCATGTGTTTTCTTCTGTGTCTGGGTTGGGAGATATTCCTAGGGAGAGAAAATTGCTTTAGAATACCTGGAAAGTTGGTATGGAAATGTTAAGTTGTCAATAATTCCAGGCCATTAGTATTTTAGGGAGTATAAGGCACAAAAGTTTACATATTCTTTAGAGTTATTTGAGTTTCTTTTATTATAGATATGTAGTGCAAGACAGAGGGACACTGATATTCTGAAATGATAAGGACTTTTGAAGTCAGTTGGTCACTTCTTACTTCTTCAATGAAAGGTATTATTTAATAGCATTTTCTATTTGAGAATGTATTGTGCACTATTTTATGTCACTACTGCAATGCTGGGTAGTTGCTGTGGGTTGGTTCCATTAGTGAACATTTCTAAATATTCCAAATGTATTATAATGAATATTACATGATATATCAAACATTGAACAACAAATATTTTATTTTATATAGCACTTCACATGCACTGTACTTATAAATTTTATATTATATCAGTGATACATAGCTTTTATTGGTATAAGTAAATAATATATTTATACCTTTTAACCCTATGATTTCATATTCATAGTTTCATAAGATCAGAAGTCCTGGATCATCATGAACTAAGTTGATGACTTTGTAATAGTACGTTTTCTAATGTGTGGTATCGGGAACTGAACCCAGAGCCTTGTGCATGCTAAGCACACTGAGCCCTTTGTCTCTAAGAGCAATGTTTCAATTTAATATTTAACATCAAAGCTGCAAGGTGTGTGTATTTCATGCCCAGTGGAACTTTTTAACCAGTAGAAGTTATAAATGCCTCACACAAAAAAACACGCCATGTGTCACGATATGAGCAAACAAAGTGTGAGAGTCTTTGTTACATATTTGTATTAGTTATAAGCAGAAACTCTGCAACGATTTTATCTTCACTATGTAGCAGCCTTTGAGAAAAACTATGTTTACTGTGGACAATGATTGTAGTTCCAATTGTAGTTCTCTCTTAGTACCTTAGAAAAACCATATATTTAGCCAGATACTATACACTCTATGTTCAATTGGCAATGCTTTCATGAATTTTTTCTTCATGAACTTTGTATTTTAAATAAATCTTAAATTAGCTGTAATTCAGTAGACATGCTGAGCAATGTTCTACCTTAACAGAAAAATATATAATTACAAGATATGATCAGTTTTTTTTCAATATAATTCTGAAATAATGTAGGGAAAAACAGATTGGCTTTCATTTTATCTGAGAAAATATTTTTCTAGAAACCAAAAGTATAGTGTTTGGGAAGGGGATCATACCAATAATTGGTTTCTGGGGAAAATAGCTTTTATAGTGTTTGTATTAAGATGAAAAGAAACCAAAGTGACTAAGTCATAACTGAATAATTAATAAATAATAGCTAAATAACCACATTGTGACTTATCAGCTCAGGTCAGGCCCAGAGCCACAGGTAATAAAGAACTGGGCTTGATTTCATCAAGAGATAGAACTTTGACCCCCTGGGAGCAGCTTTCAAATACTTGTCCTGAAGGAGTCTCAGGATGGCACATGCTCTGCAGAACATAGCCAAACAATCGACATCGATTCCGTTAGTTCCTATGTTGGTTCATTTGAAAAGAAGACCTCTTTCTGTCCTGGAGTGATTTGGCGCTCTATTTCCAACTCCTCTTTTTAATGATATGCAAAGTTTATTTGCCTCCAATAGGTGTTTAGAATTCAGATCTATTACTAGAAAAATATGTTCCAAAACCTATTTATGTCTTCATGGAGCCAAGACTCAGATTAGTTTCTTGGGGGCAGAAAAATATGGCCGTTTCTTTTTATTTTGCTTTCCTATGTAAAGAAGGACCTCTTTATAAGAACTGATTCTTTTTCAAAATGTTACTGGGGAAAATGCGTACGAGGCAAGCTTGAGTCAAAGGAGGTTTGGGCTTCAATAGATTAATATAAGAATTTAGAGACTTGAAGTTCTTGTCATACAGACGTTTCTCTTGCTTGGTTAGAATCAAACAAAGGTATGTAATATTATTTGTGACTATTGTGAGAGTGTGGTTTCCCTAATTTCTTTCTTAACCTTTTTATTCTTTTAGTAGAGTAAGGCTACTGATTTGTTTGAGTCAATATTATATTCAGCCACTTCGCATGGATTGGCAGGATTAATATAGTAAAAATGGCCATCTTGCCGAAAGCAATGTATAGATTCAATCCATTCCCCATCAAAATTCCAAATCAATTCTTCATAGAGTTAAAAAGAACAATTTGAAGATTCATTTGGAATAACAAAAAAAAAACCAAAGACAAAAAAACAGGATAGTGAAATCTATTATCAACACTAACTTCTGGGGGAATCACCATCCCTGACCTCAAGCTGTATTACAGAGCAATAGTGATAAAAAATTGCATGGTATTGATACAGAGACAGGCAGGAAGATCAATGAAATAGAATTGAAGACCCAGAAATGAACCCACACACCTATGGTCAATTGATCATTATCAAAGGAGCTAAAACTCCTTTTTCCGGTGTAAAAAAGATAGCATTTTCAACAAATGGTGCTGGTCCAACTGGTGGTCAGCATGTAGAAAAATGCAAATTGACCCATTCTTATCTCCTTAGCTCAAGTCTGAGTGGATCATGGACCTCCACATAAAACCAGATACACTGAAACTTATAGAGGAGAAAGTGGGGGAAAGCCTCAAATACATGGGCACAGGGAAAAACTTCCTGAACAGAAAACTAATGGCTTGTGCTCTAAGATCAAGAATCAATAAATGGGACCTCATAAAATTGCAAAGCTTCTGTAAGGCAAATGATACTGTCAATAGGACAAAACAAGACGGCAACCAACAGATTGGGAAAAAGATCTTTACCAATCCTACATCTGATAGAGGGCTAATATCCAGTATATACAAAGAACACAAGAAGTTGGAATCAAATAACCCAATTTAAAAATGAGGTACAGAGATAAACAAAGAATTTTCAACTGAGGAATATTGAAGAGCCGAGAAGCACCTAAAGAAATGTTTGACATCCTTAGTCATCGGGGAAATGGAAATCAAAACAGTGCTGAGATTTCACCTCACACCAGTCAGAATGGCTAAGATAAAAAATTCAAGTGACAGCAGATGCTGGTGAGGGTGTGGAGAAAGAGGAACACTCCTCCATTGCTGGTGAGATTGCATGCTGGTACAACTACTCTGGAAATGAGTTTGGCAGTTCCTCAGAAAATTGGACATAGTACTACCTGAGGACCCAACTGTACCACTCCTGGGCATATACTCAGATTATCTTCCAACATGTAATAAAGATACATGCTCCAGAAGCTGGAAAGAACCCAGATGTCCTTCAACAGAGGAATGGATACAGAAAATGTGGTACATTTACACAATGGAGTACTGCTCAGCTATTAAAAATGATTAACTCATGAAATTCTTAGGCAAATGGATGGAACTAGAAAATATCTTCCTGAGTGAGGCAACCCAATCACAAAAGTACACACACGGTGTACACTCACTGATAAGTTGAAATTAGCCCCAAAGCGCCAAATACCCAAGATACAATTCATAGACCACATGCACCTCAAGAAGGAAGACCAAAGTGTGGATGCTTCAGTCCTTCTTAGAAGGGGAACAAAATACTCACAGGAGCAAATATGGAGATAAAGTGTAGAGTAAAGACTGAAGGAAAAGACACCCAGAGACTGTCCCACCTAGGGATTCTCCCAATATACAGTTACCAACCCAAACACTATTGTTGATGTCAAGAAGTGCATGCTGAAAGGAGGCTGATATGACTGTCTCTTGAAAGGCAATGCCTTAGCCTTCCAAATATAGAGGCGGATGCTCACAGCCAACCATTGGACTGAGTGAGGAGTCCCCAATACAGGAGTTTGAGAAAGGACTAAAGGAGTTGAAGGGGTGTGCAACCCCATAGGAACCAGACCTCCAGAGCTCCCAGGGACTAAAACATCAATCAAGGAATACACATGGCTCCAACTGCATATGTAGCAGAGGATGGCCTTGTCAGGCATCAATGGGAGGAAAGGCCTTGGTCTTATGAAAGCGCGATAGATGCCCCAGTGTAGGGGAATGGAGGGCAGGGAAGTAGGAGTGAGTTGGATGATGGGGGAGCACCCTTATAGAAGCAAGGATAGGGAGGATGGGGTAGGGGGGTTCTTGGAGGGGGGATTGAGAAAGGGGATAAAATGTGAAATGTTAAGAAAGAATATATCCAGTGAAAAATAAATTAAAAAGAAAAGAATTTAGACATTAATTGCCATTTTCTGTTATTCATAGGTGACAGGGGCAGTGTAATGGGTATCTTTGAGTCCTAGTTTCCTATGGCACAAAGATGTCTATAGGGCAGAGAGAGCATCATGCACTCTCAATAGGTTCTTCTCGAGCACCAAACACTTCTGAGCTACCTTTTGCACAACTCGTCTCCTATACATTTTTAATATATGTCTTCGCTCCTTTTCCCTTTGAAAGGAGAAAGGGTTTACTCTGGCTCCCAGGTTCAGGGTAGAGCTCACTGTGGTAGAGTAGTCAAGGCAGCTGGCCTTAGACGCAGCCTGTCACATTGTGACAGAGCACGATGACTGCTCACGCTCAGTTAACTTTCCCTTTACATACAGCTCAGTATCCCAGTCAAGGAAAGATGGTCCCTTGGTGGATGAGTATTCCTACCTCAATTAACCTAATTGAGACAGTCCCTCCCAGGCATGTTCTGGGCTTCATCCCACAGGTCAGTCAAGGTCTGATCACATTGTAAATGGAACTTGACTATCACAGCGCCACGGTGAGTCACTTTTTAGGCCTAACCTGCATTTCTTGCCTCAAAAGCCTCATGTGCATCCCATAATTCACAATATAATCTAACCTCAAAAGTCTCCATAACATTTAACAAATTTTCGACACTGTTTAAACATCCAAATTCAACATTTACCTGAGACGGGAAGCAATGTTTCAACAGCAAGCTCCATAAATAAAGAACAAGTTACATGCTTCCAACATACAACGGGACAAAGTAAACATTCCTGGTTCAAAGGGGGGAAGACTTGGGGAGTAAAAATAATGATTGAACCAAAATTTAGCATGAAAAACATCAAATTATGTAGCTTTTAATCTAGAATCCGAAGCCTGTAATGCAGACCCCTGCTGGGTCACGGAGGTCTTTGATAGTCAACCGTTCCGCTTACTGCCTAGCTTCTCTTCCAGGCTGGCTCCAGTCTATGCTTATAGTTCCCCTAGAAACATACTGCCCAGTTGTAACATCTTTACTATCCAGGGATCACCTTGACAACATAGGCTTTACCTTAACAGTTTCAAACAGTACCCTCAGCCTAACCTTAGCTGTGCTCTGAAGCCACAGAGCAAGACCCAGCCTATACCTGCAACCTCTCATCTTTCATCCCTCCAAAGCCAGTGCCCTGAAGATGATGTTACTAGGTTGTGTTGCCAACTTATGATAGAGTCAGAACACCTTGAACTACAAAGAGGTCTGTTTCTCCATATACTGAACCTGGGGAAACAGGTTCCTAGGCAATTGGTTTTGACAATCAGGGAACTCCTTAAGCTTAGGATTTCTTTCCTTAAATGAGAAGTCTGAATTTTTTTGCAAGACAGTCTTCAAGGACTGGGTTTTACCCAATCTTTCTTACTGCCTCAGTGTTTCTTAAGAAAGAGATATCTCTTCAGTGGCACTAATCTTTGTAACAGTTGCAATTGCTTCTTTAGCACCTGACTGAATGCTATTTTTGCTTGAAAATTCCTTTATCAAACAAAGAAGTCTGATATCTTCAAATTATATTTCACTCAGGTTCTCAAGACATGAAGAAATCTAATTCCTGTACAAAATATTACACTAATACTTGCTATCTGGGTTCCCTTTATACTTGAGTCCCTCTCCTACCCCCAAATTAAAAAAAAAAAAAAAACAGACAAAATTGTTTAATTCAAAACTGGCATTTGTTACTGCTACCAGATAATCAGGGCTCTTCTCTCAGAATTCCCTGTTTCTTAAGAAAAAGATTTAGATATGGAATCAGAAGGAAGCCAAAAGATAATTTTATCAGAGTTAAAAACAAAACAAAACAAACAAACAAACAATAAAAAACCAGGTGGGCAAGCTGTAAATCTTGGCAACTATCTGCTGTAGGGAGATGGAGAAGAAAAGAGAAAGCTACAAGGTTTTATTTTATTTTTTATTTTTTGAGTTAGGCAAGGAAATAGACTTCTTACACTAAAAACAAAACAAAATAAAACAAAAATGTATTTCTGCATGTGTAGATGTGTGTACTTTGGCACACATGTGTGCTTTCTTTGTGATAGGGTCATATATATACATATATATGCCAGAACTCATCAATTTAATGAGAGCCATTGTAACCCCATTTCTTTGTCTTCCCAGCATGCAAATATTTTCTTCATTTACATTTCAAATGCTATCCTGATTGTCCCCTATACCCTTTCCCCTCCCTGCTCTCCAGCCCACTCACTCCCACTTCTTGGTCCTGGCATTCCCCTGTATGGGGCATATAAAGTTTGCAAGACCAAGGGGCCTCTCTTCCCAAAGATAGCTGACTAGGCCATCTTCTGCTATATATGCAGCTAGAGATACGAGCTCTGGGGGTACTGGTTAGTTCATATTGTTGTTCCACCTATAGGGTTGCAGACCCCTTCAGTTCCTTGAGTAATTTCTCTAGCTCCTCCATTGGGGTCTCTGTGTTCTATCCTATAGATATCCACTTCTATATTTGCCAGGCACTGGCATAGCCTCACAAGAGATAGGTATATCAGTGTCCTTTCGGCAGGATCTTGCTGGCATATGCAATAGTGTCTGTGTTTTTACATCTTCCTCGCTGCCCTGGCATTTTCCTATACTGAGGCATTAAGTCTTCGCAGAACCAAGGGCTTCTCATTCCATCGATGCCAGACAATGGTACATATACCACTACATATACCGCTAGAACCTTGAGTTCCTTTGGTTGGTGGTTTAGTCCCTAGGAGCTCTGGGGGTGGGTCTGGTTGATTGATATTGTTGGTCTTCCTACGGGGTTGCAAACCCCTTCAGCTCCTTAGTTCTTTCCCTAACTCTTCCATTGGGGTCTCTGTCTTCAGTCCAATGGTTGGCTGCTAGCATCCACATCTGTCTTTACCATGTTCTGGCAGAGCCTCTCAGGAGACGGTCATATCAGGTTCCTGTCAGCAACCACTTCTTCACATCCACAGTAGTGTCTGTGTTTGGTGTCTATATATGGGATGGATCCCCAGATGGGACAGTCTCTGGATGGCCTTTCCTTCAGTCTCTGCTCCACACTTTGTCCATGTACTTCCTTTAAACAGGAGCAATTCTGGGTTAAAAATTGGACATAAGTAGGTGGCCTAACTCCCTAATCCAGTGCCTTGCCTTGCCTAACCTCTGGATAATGTCTCTAGAGGTTCTCCCTCTCCCTTGTTGGGCATTTCAGCTAATTTCATCCCTGTAGGGTCCTGGGAGCCTCTTGCTTTCCTGGATTCTGGGACTTGCTGGTGGCTACCTCCAGTTTCTCATCCTCCATTAATAAATACTTCTGTTTAAATTCCTGAACTTCTTCATATCATCTCTGTCTCCTCCCATACCTGATCCTGCCCCCCTTTCCCCCCCTCTCCTTTTTCCCTCTGAAGTCCCCCTCTCCCTCTCCCTCCCATGATTATTTTGTTCCCCCTCCTAAGTAGAACCAAAGCATCCACACTTTGGGCTTCCTTCTTTTTGAGTTTCATATAGTCTGTGAATTGTATATTGGGTATTCTGAGCTTTTGGGATAATATCCACTTATCAATGACTGCATATCATATGTGTTCTTTTGTGACTGGGTTACCTCACTCAGGATGGTAGATTCTGAGGGCAACACTCAGGGCCACCTTTTTAATTCTGTTCTTTAAGAATTGAGTTATCTCTAGCTGGAACTCATCCTATGAAATGCATGATGATTAGTTTTGATGGATTGGATGTGTGAATTCATATATATTCTAAGGAGACTATTTCATCATATAAAGTTGATTTTGGTTTTGTACCATGTGTTTCCAGGCAAAAAATTCAAAGTACATACAACTATAAAGTAATTTCAAAGGCAGTATTTTATAATTAAAATACAGCGTAAAAATTAAGTCACACTCACAATATTCTTAAACAATGACATGTTTGCATCGAATCTAGATTCTCAGCAGAAGCTATGTTAAACAAAGCAATGATGACCCACTGTATGGGTGGTTCTGATGCTAAGATCCTGTTCTCCCATTGGTAATTGATCTATCAGTCAAGAAGCTGTGAACCAATTGCTGGGCAGAAGAAATAGACAAGACTTCCAGGTCCCTGCAGGAAAACATACAGACACAAGGAGAGGAGAGGAGAGGAGAGGAGAGGAGAGGAGAGGAGA
>NC_034594.1:35611671-35621780 GCF_900095145.1 Mus pahari | reverse complement strand
GAGGAGAGGAGAGGAGAGGAGAGGAGAGGAGAGGAGATCACCATGCTTCTGAGGAAGAAAAGGTGACCAGCCAAGTGAAATCTCAAATAGAGTGGCCACATAGACGGCTCCTGCAGGTGGGCAATTGGGAATGTTTATTTGGGACCAGATATAACCGAGCAGCTAAAGTTGAGGGCAGGTGGAGAGGTATGGAGCTAAGAGTATTGATTAGGGCATTCTTCCACTGGTGGGAGATAAGTAGCACCCACTCATTGTGCCAAAAAGGCAAGTTGAGATTGAACAATTTTGTGTGTTTGTTTTCATCTACAGATCCAATATTCTCTTGGCAGGGGCTGGTAGCATGGTCCATTCCCAGAGCTTAAATAGGGTAACAAAAGCTACACACAACAAACCACAACAAGGCAGACATGATGGGAGAGCAATAGAAGGGAAAGAGAAGACAAATAGAGAAAGAGAGAATAGGAGAGAGGACTGAATGATTTGGGAAGAAGAGAATGAATGAAAAAGGAAAATAAAGTATTTGAAAGTCAAAAGACATGTCATTAATTACCCTGGATATTTTAAAGGCACTAAAATTAAATACATATTAATAGAACATTCCCCTTGTTTTGATCTAATACTAAATGGACACAATAGTTTATGTGTATACACACAAAAACACATGTACACACATACATCTATATATCTATATACATTATAAAGAAGATATAGTCATGAATTTGACATAGTGGGTGTCATGGAAAGAGTTGGATGGGGAAGAGGGGGAATGTAAGTTATTTAAACACAGTATTCATGCATGAAATGCTCAAAAATTATGTAAAAAATAATCAATAAAAAATTTGAATAACTGTATTCTATAATTTTCTTATCTAAATGAATTTTAGACCAGAATCTTTGCCTTATGTGTACACCTATAACAAATCAAATGCAGAACAGTGTTGTGACTTCCTTTATAGGTTAAAAGTTTGGTTAGTTTTTAATTGGAGAGTTATAAATAAATATTTTATTCAAATTATTTTTTTATTTCAATAGAAACTTTCAGTATCTAAAATTTGTGCTCTGACAAAGTAATAATTTAAACAAACCATAGTAGCTGCCCTCAAGGGTATTGGAATTTGGAACCAGAATTTAGACCACAATATGAAAAACCTACATCCTACATTGCAAAAAGAAGGCTTCAAACTAACTTGGCGAGGAGGCTGATCTAGACCTCTGAGCTGAGAGACCTAAGGGAATCTATATCTAGAGGAAAATCTGTGGTGAACTCATGCTTTACACCCTCAAGTCTTCCAGTTTGTAACCCTGGAATAATATGTTGTCCACTAGTTTTGCAGTCATCTAAAAGTTAATGTGAATTAAAGTAAATCGATTTCTTACAATGGAGTTATTATGTATATAAATATTAGCACTGCATTGTATTCCTTTTAATGGCATCCCTGGAGCTCATTGAATTTAGATTCATTTTGGAAAAGCTGTCTTCATTTGTCAACAACCACATGCATTGACATGAAAGAAACCAGCCCCTTTCACAATGTTGTCCAAATGTTCCAAGTGATGTTTCTGATTATGAAATGACTTTTTTTGCTGATAGACACTTCCTACTGGGCTTGTCAAATGGTAGGTCCATGGCTTAGTCAGGGACAAAGTTATTAAGGACATAAAACACCATCTGGATGGAACTAATAAACATAAAACATAACCTTCAGATACACTGCTGCAGTAGCCAGGCAGTGTCAGGCTGTATTACCCTCTTGTTTGTGTTTAAATCTGAGCTTCATTCTACGCCATCCGCTGTGTCGTTTTAGCTATTTCCCCTTGACCTAAGTGCCAATATTCCATGAGGTGAGCACATGCTTTTTGTATCACATCAGACTAGAATTCAGTGCCTCCATGTCTGGAGTAACATTTTCAAACTAGTCTTCCACTGTTTCCTTCAGCAACATCCTAAAATCATAATTGCATGAACTTACAAAGAAGAACTTAAAGGATTACAGAGAGGCACATATACAAAACTTCCCTTCAGTAAAGTGCAAAGAAATACACATTAACATCTGACCAGTGGCAAGCCTCTTGAAATATATCAGTCAGC
Source organism: Mus pahari (assembly GCF_900095145.1). Classification (NCBI taxonomy): domain Eukaryota; kingdom Metazoa; phylum Chordata; class Mammalia; order Rodentia; family Muridae; genus Mus; species Mus pahari. Next base: position 35,619,691 of record NC_034594.1, on the reverse strand, counting down.
TCAAACAAAAATTATTGTGCAAACACTAAAATTCAAGACCAAAACTTTAATGAAATAGAAAAACAACAACATATTTTTATATAAGCTTGTAGTAGCATGGTCAGCTAAGCTGGCTTTGAGATTTAAGAAAAAGAATGGAATTCCTAGGTCCCTCTTTAAATTGCTTATAGTTAGAGAACTTACTATAATGAGTAGTGTTGTATTAAATTATTAAGAACAGGTACAGATTCTTGAAGAACAGTCTACTGAAACATCTGTTCACAAAAATCACATAGATCATGGTGCTTGGTATTTCATTGGGCTTCTTCTACTGAAGGAAACATGACCAGAGTGTACACTTAAAATGCCATGCCTATGTCATCTTCAGGATTAAAGGACCTATGTCCTCAGCTTCTGGGTTTATCCCTCATAGGCAGTCCTCAGCTTTTAGCTATTTTCCAAAATTGTTCAGATTAAGTGCACCACACATGATCATGCACACCTGCTAGGCTGTCTCCTATCCAATGAGCTAGCAGCGTGTGGTTATCAAGACTAAGCCCTCCACTCCAGCTTGCATCGTGTTGGACACACCCTGCCACATTCAGGTCTCCATTCTGACTCTCTGTAATCTGGGTTTTCTTTGGTTCTAGTTTTTCTTTCTTCTTTTCTGTATGTATCAGCCCTGTGAATATCCCATTGATTTCCTGAATACCTACCTGTCCTTGGATTTGTATACTAGTGTCTGCCAGAGGCACAGAATTCATAACATTTATGTAGACAAATAGAAAAGATGTATTCAGAAGTGACTCTTGTAAAGGCTGAGAAGTGCCACAGTCTGCCTTCAGTGAACTGCAGACAGAGAGAAGGCAGACAGCTATACAGCTAATAATACATAAGACCCTAGAGCAAAGACCATCAATAGGACAAGCCCAGGCTTGCATCTGATGACACAAGCTCTGAGAACACTGGTGCAAAGGACAAGAGATGGCTTCAGATCAAAGAGAGGTTCATCCCTTGCTTGATTCTTCCCTTCTAGTCAGATTTTCCATGCCATGGACTTTGTCCACAACATCCTTTCCTACATATTCCAAAGCCAATCCCTTGTGCAAGCAATTTCACAATGATACCCATAAATAATGTTTTTTTTTGTTTGTTTGTTTTTCTGGGGGGGGGGTTGTTTTTTGTTTTGCCAGCTATCTGGGCATCCTTTCACCCAAACAAATAGACACATTATCAATACTCTTTGCTTCCTAGGGAATCCAGTCTATAGCAGCAATCTCAAGAGATAAAAGGACCGTAAGTTTGCAGCAACTATAGACCCTGCTCCAAAACTCATCAGCTGAGAGATAAATGTATTCATTATTCTCCATGCCCCACATGCTAGGCAGCACTGGAAGGGTTAAACAGATTTAGTGACTAACAAGTAGAATTATTTTTAAAAGAAAAATCATAAAACACTATGAGCCATGCTATGCAAATGGCCCTGAAAGCGATGGCAGTAAAGGGCTGCCTACTCAAGAGCATCAATCCATACCCACAGGCCTCTGCAATTAGTCTACCATGGTGAAATTGCAGCAACAGACACATGTTTCATTCTTCATTTCTGCATAGCCTCAACATTTGAAAATTTCCTCTCTTCCTCAGTAAGAGGCATTTCATTAGATCAGAATGACAGCTATATCGTAGGAGTCTTAAAGCAAAAATGCAGATCGCAAGTGGGAACGCTATGCAAAATGGTGATTAAATTAATTATGAGGTCTTTTTAAAATTTTCAAAAGCACATTATGTTAATATTCCCCGATAGAATAGGAATCTGAATGTTTTCCTTTCACATGCTAACAGCACTAGATAGGGGTTGAAGTCAGGTGCTGATTTGTATTAATATTCTCCTTACACTCATTTATTCTAGTAACCCTGTCTTTTGTTGATTGTGATCATGAATACACACATTTGTGTTAGGAACAGCAGAGCTCCCAAGAATTGTATTTTGCCAGCCTACTGTGATCCCAATTCTCACTGCAAGCATTTGCCCTTCCCCCAGCAGTCATTGGGAACTTGATACTATCCTTCAAACTGTTGTGCATTCTTTACCGAGATTGTTTTCCTACTTGTGCTTGAAGCCATTTTGAATACCAGGTCCTTCCTTGACACATTATTCTTCTTTTCAGTGAGGAGATGGTTCCCATCCTTCTTCACTGGCCTTTTGGTGCTTAACTCTGTGCCTGAATATGGGGAATACTTGATGCATAATTTGCACTTAACCCCCTATCTTATTTGGTAACAATGTTACTCCTGGATCAGAAGCTGGGTCATTGACTGTGAAGACCACTGGCAGTCTCTACCTTCTTTGTTCATACAGGGGTACTCTATCATTGGGACATATTTCTCTTATCAGTGGTTCAGGGACTCTGGGTATTTTATTTCCTGTTCCAACATGAATCTCGTATTTCCAGATTCTGTTGCCAGCTCTCTTCTCTCCTTTGTTTTCTCAATATATAAGTCAGGCACTTTTCTAAGTACCAGAGTCAAAGATCATCTGTCCCCATCTTCAACAAGGAAGGTGCCTTTCTGTAAAGAAAATAATCTGATAACCAGGCTCTTTTAGCATGATATCATAATCATTTAACAATGTGTTGTTCTCAGCAAAGTGGCTGAATATAAAATTAACTCAAACAAATCATTGGCCTTTCTCTACTTAAAAGATAAACAGAGTAAGAAGAAATTAGGAAAACAACTCCCTTCACAATAGTCACAAATAATATAAAATTCCTTAGAGTGACTCTAACTAAGAAAGTGAAAGATCTGTATGACAAAAACTTCAAGTCTCTTAAGAAAGAAATCAAAGAAGATGGAAAGGTCTCCCATGCTCATGGACTGGCAGGATTAATATAATAAAAATAACCATCTTTTTGAAAGCAATGTACAGATTGAATGCAATCCCCATCAAAATTCCAACTCAATTATTCATGGAGTTAGAAAAAGCAATTTGCAAATTTATCTGGAATAACAAAACAAAATCTAGGATAGCAAAAACTATTCTCAACAATAAAAAAATTTCTGGTGGAATCACCATCTCTGACCTCAAGCTGTACTACAGAGCAACTGTGATTAAAAAACAAACAAACAAACAAACAAAAAAACAAACCTGTATGGTATTGGTATAGTGACAGGCAGGTAGATCAATGGAATAGAATTGAAGACCCAGAAATGAACCCACACACCTATGGTCACTTGATCTTTAACAAAGGGGCTAAAACCATACAGTGGAAAAAATACAGCATTTTAAACAAATGGTGCTGGTTCAACTTGTGGTCAGCATGTAGAAGAATGCAAATCGATCCATTCTTATCTCCTTGTACAAAGCTCAAGTCTGAGTGGATCAAGGACCTCCACATAAAACTAGACACACTGAAACTAATAGAAAAGAAAATGGGGAATAGTCTTGAGCATGGGCACAGGGGAAAATTTCCTGAACAGAACACCAGTGTCTTGTGCTACAAGATCAAGAATTTACAAATGGGACCTCATAAAATTACAAAGTTTCTGTAAGGCAAAGGATACTGTCAACAGGACAAAAGGGCAATCAACGGATTGGTAAAAGATCTTTACCAAGCCTACATTTGATAGAGGGCCAATATCCAGTATCTATAAAGAACTCAAGAAGTTAGATTTCAGAGAACCAAATAACCCTATTAAAAATGGGGTACAGAGCTAAACAAAGAATTTTCAACTGAGGATTATCGAGTGGCTGAGAAGCACCTAAAGAAATATTCAACATCCTTAGTTATCAGGGAAATGAAAATCAAAACAACCCTAAGATTCCACCTCACACCATTCAGAATATCTAAGATAAAAAACTCAGGTGACAAGAGATGTTGGCAGAAATGTAGAGAAAGAGGAACACTCATCCACTCCTGGTGGGATTGCAAGCTGGTACAACCATTCTGGAAATCAGTTTGGTGGTTCCTCATAACATTGGACATAGTGCTACCTAAGGACCCAGCAATATCACTCTTGGGCATACACTCAAAAGATGCTCCAACGTGTAATAAAGACACATGCTCCACTATGTTCATTGCTATAAACATATTTGTATAATGTAGCCTTATTTGTATAACTAGCAGCTGGAAAGAACCCAGATGTCCCTCAACAGAGGAATTGATACAGAAAATGTGGTACATTTATACAATGGAATACTACTCGGCTATTAAAAATGACTAATTCATGAAATTCTTAGGCAAATGGATGGAACTAGAAAATATCATTTTGAGTGAGGTAACCCAATCACAAAAGAACACACACAGTATGCACTCACTGACAAGTAGATATTAGCTCAGAAGTTCAGATTACTCAAGATACAATTCGCAGACCACATGAAGCTCAAGAAAAGGAAGACCAAAGTGTGGATACTTTGGTACTTCTTATAAGAAAGAACAAAATACTCATGGAAAGAGTTAAAGAGACAAAATGTGTAGCAGAGACCAAAGGTAAGGCCATCCAGAGACTGCCCTACCTGGGGATCCATCCCATATACAGTCACCAAACCCTGACACTATTGTGTATGCCAATAAATGCTTGCTGACAGAAGCCTGATATAGCTGTCTCCTGAGAGGCTCTACTAGTGCCTGACAAATACAGAGGTGGATGCTGGAAGCCATCCATAGGACTGAGTACAGGGTTCCCTATGGAGGAACTAGAGAAAGGACCCAAGGAACTGAAGGGATTTGTAGCCCCATAAGAGGAACAACAATATGAACCAACCAGAACCCCTAGAACTTCCATGGACTAAACCACCAACCAAAGAGTACACATGGAGGGACTCATGGCTCCAACTGAATATGTAGCCTTGTAAGTCAGTCATCAATGGGAGGAGAGGCCCTTGGTCCTGTGAAGGTTCTATGCCACAGTGTAGCGGAATACCAAGGCCAGGAAGCAAGAGTGGGTGGGTTGATGAGCAGGATGAGGAGGGGAGGGGATAGTGGATTTTTGAAGAGGAAACTAGGAAAGGGGATAACGTTTAAAAAGTAAATAAAGAAAATATCTAATTTACAATGGCTAGGGTAAAATAAATCAAAATAAACTGCTGTCTTCAAAGACCCTATCTTCAAACATCCCAGTGATGCTTGGGTTAATCAAATCAACATTTAAAGGTCTCTAGAGAAGTGGTGCTTGTGGCTCAGTGCATGTAATTTTATTAAAAAAACAATCCTGCTATGAACTAAAATAAGCTAGAACAGGGCATGCAGGTGATTGGGAGTGGGCTGCAACATTACACAGTCTTCAGGGAAGGTCTCCAGGAAGAGGAGACACTGGATTGAAACATTTAAGGCAGAGAGTACAAAAATTATTTTAAGAACTTTCCAAAATGTGGAAGCAGTTTTCCAGAGACTGTTAGACAAGAGCATCCTTGGGGCACTCAACAGCAACCTGAAGACTGATAGGGCTAGGAAGATTGAGAGGACTGCAGAATAAGGAGTGGCTTGTCTTCTTGCTACATCTGTTCTTATTTCTAAACCAAATCCAAACTTGAATTTCTACCCCGTTCTCTTTAGTATATCAAATATATTTACATGATTGTCTATTTAAATTTCTATCAGAAACATTGGTCTGGCATACCTAAAGATTTCCCATGAGTGTCTCTTTGCAAGTGCAGTTGTTTTATCCATTTTCAGTCTTTTGGACATTCTCTCATCCTCAACTAATTCTCAAAGGGTATTTAACTAGTTTGTGATCAACATTTCCAGGAGTCTGCAGATGTAATTTGTTTCTACTTCATGGCTTATGCTTGTTCAATGTGGAACTTGAGCAGAGAATATCTGCCTAGCCGATGTATGTTTGTCTTTAATCCTGTATTTCTTTGTGTCTAGACTTTTTTTCTAGCTTTTTTTCTTGTATCTAGCAGTTCTCTTTGGCAACATGTGACACTTCCTGTCTGACTCTACCTAAGCAGCCTTAAGAGCCCATGTCTTCCTGAGTGTAATTGCAGGTGTCTTGAATTGTTTCTAGTTTGACGATTCTCTCCCCATTTGATAAAACATCTTAAAAGTCAGGTAATTGGAAATTCCCTAGGCAACCTCTAAAGTACCCCCTATTTTTCAATTAAATACTGATAGCTAGCTCTGTTTGCTTTTGAATATCATAAAAATAGATATTGTTCCAATATATAAATACCTTACATATCAGGTAGAAGTTCCTGATCTGTTTCTCTGGTGTTATCAAGCATGAAAGATACTGTGTTAGATTTCTACTGCTCTAACACACACCTGAGTAAAGCACCTTAATGGAGGCAATTTTATCTGGGTATGAATCAAGATGGCATGTCAGGTATCATGTGATGGAACAGATGAGCTTGTTTCTGGGCAGACAGGAAGCAGAGAAGAAGAGTGTTTACGATAACTGGCTTCATTCTATCCCCTTTTAATCATATCTAGCTGTATCCTCCTTTAGTGGTGCTGCCCACATTCAAGATGTTTCCTCCACCTCTCATTCATTCTCCACAGACAATCCTTCACTGACACCCACAGAAGTGGACTTTATTAGTCTCTAGGCAACTCTTAATACAATCAAGTTTTTAGTCAAGGTTGACCATCACATAGGCAATGTAATAGACAGACTGGAGCTCTTCCCAGGAAAGGGGTAGCCACACCTTTTGTTCTAGCTTATCAGCCCAGTATCACTCAGAGATGCTGAAAACCCAGCACTTCCCTATGCAACTTGTACTAGTTTTCCAAGGCTGCATGACTTAGTGATTTTTCTAAGTGGCTTCAGTGACAGAAATTGATTCTTTCAGTTTAGAAAGCAGTGTGTCCAAGACTGAGGTGTAACAGAGGACTTTGGGGAAGAATGCTTCCGTGCTTTGCAGTTGGATTCTGGAAGTTTGGTAACAACCTTCTGCATCATTAACTTCTAGAAACAAACAGTGCCCTTTCCTCTAGTCATTGTCTTCATCTCCACGTGTTACTGTCCCTTTATGCAAGCTTGTATCTAAATTTCTCCTTTTTATGAGGAAGCCAGTCATGTTAGATTTGAGGGACATCTTACTCCACTATGAACTCGACACATCTGCAAGCACCCTGCCTCCAAATACGGATACATGCTAAGACTGGTATTCTAACATATACAATTCAGAAAGACAAAGAGTCCAGTCTATGGTACAAGTGATTGTTTTAAAATGTTAGTGAGCATTTCTAACTTTTAATGCCCAGGCCTTTTATATGCGTCACAACTGAAGGCCAAGTGCAGTTGATGAATCCAGATGTAACTTCTGCTCATCTTTAGCCTGGATCTTCCCTTCTGCTCTGAAGAGTGGATGCTGTGTGTTCCTAAGTGAAAACCAACTAACTGACAAACCTGAGGTTATTTACTTTTAAAAATGCTAATATAATAAATACGCTTCTTTTCCTCCAGACCGCTATTGTGCCTGGTTTCCTAATCAGATATATCGTGATCCTTAAATATGAATGGATATTATGTATGGCAAAGACCCATTGGAAAACCACCGTGCAGGCTTCAGCAATGGTCTCTGGACACCACTGCCCTTTAATTGTAATGTAAAGTATTTTTATGCTTAAAAATTTTGAAAAGCATTGTCAAATGAACCCAGATATTCCCAAACTGTGAATATTTAGTCAAGCTTCATTTATACACATCTTATTCTGCATATTACATCATAAATAATTTAGAGGAAGATAAAATTGTAAAATATTCAGGATGATTTTGTTTATAAAATATAATTTCCTGTCTTTCTCTGGATTAAGGATATGATTATATACTTTGTTTTAAAAAGTAGAATAAAAATGAAATTCTAACAGAAATTAATATTTTAGGGTTAAAGATTTTTTTTAAAGTATTTGGTTGTTGTTTTGAAAGCTGTTCTTGTAATGAGTTTGGAAATATAAACAGCTTCAGTGCAGTAGCTGGATATAAAATTAACTCAAACAAATCAGTAGCCTTCCTCTACACGAAGGACAGACGGGATGAGAAAGAAATTAGGGAAACAACACCCTTCACAATAGTCACAAATAATATAAAATACCTAGGC
>NC_034594.1:35606231-35609346 GCF_900095145.1 Mus pahari | reverse complement strand
GCAAGAATAATTTTTGGCCATTTTATTTCCCTTGGTAATTTATCAACTACACAGATGCTCCTTACTTGTGATTTACTATGAAATATATCTATGCTATTGAAATAGATCTTAAGATACCATCCTTAAAAAAAAAAAAAAAAAAAAAAAAAAAAAAAAAAAAAAAAAAAAAAGAGATAATGTATGTGGGTCACTAGAACTATTCAAATTGCACAAGTGTTTTTTCTGTATAAAATTTCAGTTTACTTATTTTGAGACATCTCTATCTGAGAACAAATGAAAACTTGAGCAGGAAAATTTACTCACTACTCCCAGGTTTATAAGTTTCCTGCATTTTGTCATCTTAGACTACTTATCTCATACTTGCGTTAATAAAAATATGTAAATTATTTCTGCATTACTGCCTTGCTTTGCAGAGTGTCCTGCACTTATGAGGGATGAGTTGTATGGTTTAGTAGTTATCTACCAGCTTTTGTTTCTATGGCTACAGTAAGTCAAGAATGGTTTTTTTAAAAGTCACATTTGCAGCCAAGTATTCCCTTGTACAATCTTTCTGACCTATTTTGATTCATGTTCCTAAGTGCCATTTCTTCATGAAGTAAGTCAACTTCCACAGAAGCTTAAAGGGAGGCTACCATGTGTTCCTTCTTCCGTTGCTTTGCTGCATTTCTAGCCTTGTGCTAACCTCTGTTCTCGCTGCAGATAGTTAAGATCACCTCTGGCTTGTATAAACACGATAAAGTACTCACTGGGAACAAGTAGACTATAGCTTTAGAAATCAACAAGAAAGGTGGAGGCAAGAGAGGCCAGGCAGCAAGGATGGAGCCTTAGACACTGAGTTAGGATGGCACCACAGGAATGCCCCTGAATTGGTCACCACAACTGTACTGTGAGATCCTACCCCTTAGAGTCCACTGCCACTGTAGTTGTGTTATTGCTTTTTTTTTTCCATTTTCAAAGATTCAAAATGCTAACCAGACACATAGGAGCTGAATGAGCATGCCAGACAACAATGGCTTCTTATCCTCCATAATGGGTTTGTGGATCCCTTTCTCCACTCACTCTCAAGTCCCCCCCCCCAAAAAAAAAATGAAATGCATTTGATTTCTGGGTTCAAAAATTTGAACAAATTCCACTAAGCCTCGGATCTCTAACTGTACACTATTCCTATGTGCCCTATTTTCCTTTACTGAAAATAGTTTTTTTTTCTGTAATCATAATATATTCTGATTACAGTTCTCTCCCACTTCCCCTTCCATCCAGATCCACTCCCTTTCTACCTCGCATTAGTAAACAAACAGGTTTCTAAGGGATATTTGTGAGTGGGACAGCTCTGAGGGAAAAGGTATCCCTGCAGTCAGGAGTCAATGTTACACTGCACAACAAACCTGACTCAAGGGATCTGTTGGGGAAGATTCAAGAGGGTGTCTGCCTCTGCTTAGAAGAAAGGAGGCAGCAGAGAATTGATCAGGAGGCAGCAAAGAATTGATTCTTGGGGATGATAGGAAAGGGTTTCCATAGTGGCCTGGGATCGGTAGGGTTTTGTTACCTGATCTTGGAACAAGCTCAGGGATTGGTGGGATTTTGTGGCCTAATCTTGGGATTTTTTTTGTTTGTTTGTTTTTTCCTTTGTGCAATGAGGCTTAACCACCTACATCTTGAGGGGCTGGAAGTGGCCACTATAGACATTCCAGTAGTCTGGGGGTAAGGTTTGGTCACTTGTGTGTCTTGACGGGCTTACAACGATAATGTCATAAAGCACAAATTTAAAAAACATAAAGCAAAAACTAACACCCACTGGAATTGAAGAAAACCAATGAACATAAGGGAAAGAGCCCAAGGCACAGGAATCAGAGACCCACTCGGTTCCATACTCATGGATGCCATAAAAACACTAAGCAGGAAGCCACAGAGAGCCTGTACAGATTCCCACAGGCCCTGTGCATGCTGCCTCAGTCTCTGTGAGTTCATATGAAGTCCTATCATGTTGATTCCGAGCCCCTAGTTGGTGTGCTCCACCACCTCTGGCACTTACGCTCTTTCTTCCTCCTCTTTCTTAGGGTTCCCCAAGCAATGAGGGCAGAAATTAGATGGTGACATTCCCTTTTAGGGCTGAGTGTCCTAAGGTTTCTCATCACTCTCTGAATAATGTCTGACTGTGAGTCTCTAAATTTGTTCCCATCTACTTAGAGAAGTAGCCTCACAGAATGGCTCAGTACAGCATTGTTGTATATGGATGTGTATGTGTATATGTGTACATATCTATCCATGTATATGTGTGCACATATACGTAATCAGTACTATTTGGTTTTACTTTAGGTCCTTGGGCTACTTAGTCTCAGGTTTGGGGGCACTCAAGCAGTTCTTGGTATGGGCTCAGTCTTGTGGAATGGGCCTTAAGTCAAATTAGGTATTGGTTGGTTACTCCAACAAGATTTTGCCACCATTATAATAGCATAGCTTACAGGCAGAACTCTATTATAGATCAAAGGGTTTGTTGCTGGGGTTGGTGTTTGTGTTTCTCTTTTGGTGGCTTGCAGAATACCTTCCTGTACCAAGACACTAGAAAGGAGGTATGACGCTTCTACTATGTGGACACCGGCTTGACTTCTCCAATGTGCAATGAATTGTGTAGGCTCTGTCTTAAGCAATGGGACCTTAACTATAATCTTGGCAATAGCCCGTGTGCTTTGGTAATTCCAGTGGAACCCCTTTGGCCAATGACTCAATTAGATATAACCTAATCCTAGAATTAGAAGTTTCATTTGGTGACAAGAGATAGTGAATTGGGACTCTTCCCCCCAGTTTTTGGTAATTTCATTTAGATTGCCTTTATAAGTGTATATATTTTAGAAACCTTCTATTACAATAGGCTTTTATACTACTTACTAGAGTAGTCCTTAATTCTAGCTGTCTGTCCTTATAATCCCATTGTCCTCCTGTCCCTTTCCTTCTCCATTTGGTCGTCCCACTTCAGTTACTTCCTTATCCACTTATAACTATCTATTCTATTTCCCTTTTTTTTTTTTTTTTTTTTTTTTGTTTGTTTTAACATATATCTTTCCTCTATACAGCCCTTCCCAGCTTGAACTTCAATTATATGAACCAAAGAATTCAT
>NC_034594.1:35601489-35606180 GCF_900095145.1 Mus pahari | reverse complement strand
CTCTGTAGACCAGGCTGGCCTCGAACTCAGAAATCCACCTGCCTCTGCCTCCTGAGTGCTGGGATTAAAGGCATGCGCCACCACGCCCAGCTCTATTTCCCTTTCTTAAGGAGATTTATCCAGCCCACCCCATTCCCTTGCTCTATATCTAACCTCCATGGTTATACAAATAGGAGCATAGTAACCATTGACTTAATAGTTAATATGAACATATAAGTATATTTGTCCTTCTGGATCTGAGATACCTCATTCAGAATAATGTTTTTGCTAGTACTATCAATTTATCTTTGAATTTCATAATGACATTTTTAAATGGCCAACTAATATTCCATTTTGTAAATGTGCTACACTTTTAAATGGTAGGATGAAGCATCTTTTGGGTAGATGCCCAAGAGTGGTATAACTAGATCTCAAGGCAGATTGATTCCCATCTTTCTAAGGAACAGAACTAGCTTTACAAGTTTGCATTCTTACCCACAGTGGATGATTATTCCCCTTATTCCACATCTTCACCAGCATGAGCTAGCACTTGTGTTATGATCCTAGCCTTAATGATATGTGGAAGATGAAGTCTCAAAGTAGTTTTGATTTGAATTTCCATCATGGCTAAAGTTGAATGTTTCTTTCTCAGTCATTTTTGTTCTCTCTATTTAGAACGCTGTTTAGATCTGTACCCCATTTTAAATTGGATTATTTGTTTTCTCGATATATAGTTTTTTTTTGAGTTCTCTATATATTTTGGATATTATCCCTCTATAGAGTGTGTAGTTGGTTTAAAACTTTTATTTTTCCATTCTTTAGGATTCTGCTTTGACCTTCCAGGAGCATCTCAGTATCCTTAGGTCCCATTTATTAGTTCTTGCTCTTAGGATCTGCACTAATGGTGTTCTGTTCAGAAAGTCTGCTTTTGTGTCAATGAGTACAAGGCTCTCTCTACTTTATCTTCAATAAGGTTCGGTGGTGAGGGCTTTGATCCATTTGCAGTTGTGTTTTGCTATGCATTCTTCTTCTAATGCTCAGGGCACTGAAAGTGCAGAACCAATGCTGCTCATACAGCTTAGACCAAAATCTATGGGTTTGGAAACAAAAATTAAATTTCATTAGATGATGCCTTTTCTCAAAGATTTGTCATTCAAGTCTTGATCTTTACTCTGGTTCCTATGCTGACACACTATACAGATCTTTATTGCTAATTTCTTAGAATTTGATATTTGGAAATAGGAGGAGTAAAGTAAACAAAATAGTTGAAATACCTGTACTACATTATGTGAACAAAAACCAGGTGAATGCTATAGCAATTTGAGTATTGTGTCCTGACATTTCCCTGAACGTTTGTGACTTTCTTCCCTTATTCACCATTTCCTGATTCTTGTTACTTCAGCCTGCCTTTCATCAGACGGGAGTTCTTTATTTAGTGAAAAAATAAAGCTTGACTTCTGAAGAATCTCTATCTTGATGTTACTTCACATAAGGTTCTTTTAGGTTAAACCAAGAACCTACTTATACAAAGAAGTCTCTTAGGTATTATGTTTTCTGTTACTATTTTTAAGCATTTATTTCTTCCATATCATTGTTGCAGTAAAGATAGCAAGAAGTCTAAATTAAAGCACTTCTTTTCAGTTCAATAACTTTTTTCAAACACTTGTGGCTCTTATTGTGACATTGACTTCTTTAGAGTATCAAAATCTCTACATATAAGAATTTGAAACTAAACAGCAAGGAAGTGGACATTTTCTTTATCATTGATGAGCTTCAGTATGAACCTTGCCATCTCAAGTCTGGTCCTCTAGTGTCTAGGGAGCGATAGTGACTTCTGTTCATTCTACATATGCATTGGATCTGATGCTGTACAGGATAATGTCCCAACTGGACTGAGTGAGTGCCACCCTGAGACCATAACAGCACATTGGATATCTAGAAGGTCATCAGTTGGGAATGTCGGGTAAGATGGAAACAAAGTGAGAGCGCCCATAAGAAGTTGTCTTAATTGTACCAAGTGGCAGCCTGAACAGGCAACAAGATAACGTGCAGACAAGGCCAGAGTAGATGAAGTTTTTTGAGAGGCTGCTCATAATAGTATAACCTAAATGATGGAGAAGATGGAGGAATCAAAGGCAACTTCTTTTCAGAGTAGGAGGTGATGTCATATGTTCTGTGAGGCTACAAATATAGAGCACATGTGTATTCAGGAGAATAGAGGGGACAGCAAGTTGCATTTATGACATGTTGAATTTGAATTTTCTGTGAACTCTTTAAATGAAAATGGCTAATAGTCAGCAGAGGATAGAATTCTAAGGCTCTGGAGAAACAGCTAGGCTGGACTAGATCTACGTTTAGGTTATTCAGACAAGGCTGTTCTCTGTGAGCTCAGGGGCAAGTGTAGAGGGAGAGGAGAAAGCATCAAAGACACAGGTTAGCGCTAGAGAACAGGGCTGCTCCACTGGACACAGAGGAACAGACATGCAGCTCAGCTTGGCCTCGCTGGATGGATGTGTGTGGGAACCATGGAGCAAGCTCATGCCTGGGAAGGGACACCAGCGACACTGAAAGGAGGCGAGCAGGTGGAAAACAGGGCAGCTCTTGTTGCATGTGGAACCAGAGGTGTGTGTGGCAGATGGGGGACAGAGAGCACTTGTCTTGATGTCCAGACAGAGCTCTTAAGACATAGAGAAGAAGGAGGACAGAGGCAAGGACTGTATGACAAAAAGAAAAAATAGAAACAGTTAAGACCAGCCAAATCAGAGTATCGGAGAGAGCAGGGAAATAAATACTGTCCTAGAAGTGTTCTGTCCTCTTCCACAACAGACAACTCCGCTTTAGACAAGAGAAAGTGAATAGACATTTATATGCACACTGCACTGAGAGTGAAGAGACACCAATGTGCACACTGAACTGCCAGTGGATGGAGACTGGTGTACACACTGCACTGAGAGTGAATAGACACCTGTGTGCACAATGTACTGTCAGTGAATAGAGACCTGTGTACACACGGCACTGAGAGAGAAGAGACACCTGTGTGCACACTACACTGTCAGTGGATAGAGACTGGTGTACACACTGCACCATGCTTTGAGAGTATTCACTTAGTTTTAAGAAATGGTGGATTATTTCAAAAAAAAAAAAAAAAAAAGAAAGAAAGAAAGAAAGAAAAAGTCCCAGGGAGGAGATAAAAACAGGACACACTTATTTTCATGGACAAAGCTGCATTATTTCTACCACCTTCCATGGAACCTAAATTAAACAAATAAAAACAAATATATTTTGAATGAAAAAAAAAACAAAGAAAGAAACAAACAGATTTGGGCTGGAGGATGATGGAGAAGTGATTAGCAGAAACCATATTTTAAATTCATATTTAATCTGAAATCTGAATTTAATTTAATCTGAATCTGTTTATAATCTATGAATACAATGTAACAAAAATTTAAGAAAACATAAATAGTTGAAAACTATAATGCTCATATTTTCTGCAGGGAGAAATATAGAATGTCAATGCCAATAGACTAAGAAATAAAGATAAGGGAGAAATATAAACAGGAAAGTTTGAAATCATTCCAATTAATCAGGTAATCAACATAAGTCTAAATACAGATGCACCAAAGCGTCTGAAAGGAAAACCTAATGAATTAGAATATGCATATACTATTATACACTTCACACATCCCATGCTCATGTGAGCACAATGAAAATTATATCTGTCAAGGAACAACTACTAACAAGGTTTCAAACCCAGAAAATGTTAGAGAAGAGTCATTTCAAATTTTTTCCATAAAATAAAAACGTTTTGCTTCTCACATAATAGGAAAGGCATTGGCTCCATAGCTCTCAAGGCCGGTGTAATCCTGATGCCGTGAGCTGACATGGAGGGCAAATAAACATGAATGCCAGACAGATTCAGATCCCATCTTTATATAAATCTTTCCAATATAAATTTGTGGCAAATCTCTCCAAAGTTTTTCCTAAATGCTGTTTCCATTTTTCAGCAGTAATGCATGGGACGGCCAGGAAGATAACTTGGGAAGGCATTTCCAGTAGCAATTACTGTACACCATGAGCGAGGGTTAGAACCCTGAGAGCAGGGTGGATTTATTTCACTGAGAACAGACAGTTCGATGGTAGAAAATTATTGAGTAACAGTAGAATCTTCATTTTCTCAGGAAACCTAAGAGCTGCTCCCTGGAAGAAAATTTCTCTAAAACAGAGACTGTATTTCCACATGAATATCTTTTAAAAATCCATGGGGTGGGTGTGGGAGGGAACATTGGGAATTAACCTAAAAATAGAAGTAAATTTGTGAAATGTTCTTATTTTTATCTAACAAAATAGATGTGGACATCTGAGCTATTTTATAGAATAAGAAATGTCAAATGCCAGGAATTTTTATAAGAAGTATTTTTCTGATATAATTTATAAAAGCACATTTTAAAAAAATCATCATGAACAGGTCTGCAAAACAAACAAACAAAAATCCAGCATTTTCTTTCATGTTCTGAGAACCTTTGGTTCATAAGAAGTCTGTTCATTCTTTTCTGCGGCCTTTAGTATCATCAATCTTTGTGCTGCTTTCCTTTAATACTGCCTGGGTGAAGCCTCTCAGACACACACCTGTCATGAAGTATGTTTGAGGATGATCCTAGAAATCTCCAGATCTCTCTCTCTCTCTCTCTCTCTCTCTCTCTCTCTCTCTCTCT
>NC_034594.1:35594076-35601423 GCF_900095145.1 Mus pahari | reverse complement strand
TACAATAAACGCATTCACCTTATATTCTCTACTTGCTCACTCATTCTCTCTAGAAATCTCTCTCTCTCTCTCTCTCTCTCTCTCTCTCTCTCTCTCTCTCTCTCTCTTTCAATATTTGGTTTCTCTTTGCAACTGGCATAGTCTCTGATGGTTTTGGTCTAAAATAATCAAATGACTCAGTGTTATAATGTAATATTTGGGAAAAAAATGACTGAAATTTACAGTGTTGGATCTGCCTTAAATCTTTTCGGATTCTGATGACTTTTGCAACATTGTACGATCTTGATAATTTTAGGTATAGAATAGAAAACCAGAAACTGTTAGAATAATTCGTTAAACAGTAAGCAGAACCAACATGGAACGACTTATATAACTTCCCTGAGGAACACAACTTATGACTTAAATAAATGTAGACACAAAGCTTTCACTGGAAAGTCTATAATCAAAATGTTAATTGCCCTCAAATTAATCTATATAAATAACACAGCCAAATTTCTTCATGAAATCCTCAAAGATTACATCTAATTTTTAATGAAAAAAAAACTGACAAAAATAGCCAGAAAAAAATGTAAGGGGGGAGGCGAACGAATTCGCACCACTGAGAATACATTTATATTGCATCATCATAGTGAGGAGCATGAGGTGTTTGCTCAGAAATAATATATCATTGCAACAGAACAGAAATTCAGTGAATTAAGTATCCACATGCCAGTTCTAGAAAGCAAAGGTAGGAAAGAGAGATACTACCTCAAATTCAGAAGGCGAGATAGCCAGACTCAGGACTATAAACAGACTGTTGGAGCTTTGTGAGAAAGAAGACAGAGGTGGAAAAGGAAAGAACTGATCAAGAATTGTGCTCAAATATAGACTGCATTTAAAATACGTGACTGTGACACTGAGGCCAGGGATTGCGGAACTGGAGCCATCGAGTTTATGGAAGCCACCCCAGGCGCTGTCACTATGGCATCACTTTTTAACATTTCAACCTTTTATACAAGAGTACTTACTGACGCATGATTGCACAGGTCGCTGCATTGTTCTGTGAACGGATAACTGTACAACTTAACCCACAGTCACCACGTCCCTAAGCATTCTCTCTTGCTGTCCCTTCACCACGTCCCTAAGCATTCTCTCTTGCTGTCCCTTCCCCACGTCCCTGACAGCCACTGCTCTCACTCCTGCCTCTCCAATTCTGCTTAATATAAGCAGAAAACATAGTATCTTCTCCACTCTAATATCTTTCACTTAACATGGACTTTTGAGATTTTGTTTTGAATATGCCTTTTTACACTGCTGAATAGTATTGCTTTAACAAATATCCCACAAATTTTCCACTATCAAAATTAATCCTTATACTCCTGATGAGAATTAGCTACTTCCGGTTAATTGAAGGTAGAACTCATGAGTTTCCTTGGCATCCTGGCTGTGGACATTTGCCACAGCCACATGCTGCCATTCATACCAATCCTCTGTAACCTCTAAACCCAAGGGCAGCATGAAAGTCAGATAGCAAAAAAACAATACATTCTTTATTTTCAGAGGAAAACTAGGAAGGAATTTCACAGAGATGGAACAAATGACTCCTCAAAGTGTTCATTAACAATTTGTCTCCCCTAGAAAAATCAATATGAAATGCTTGTTTAAGTGGGCAAACCTGAGCTTTTTCGTGTGCTCCCCTCCGCTCCCCAAGTTCCATAACCCGTGTTTAAGTGCTTTAAAAGACAATGAGAATTTAGGGGACGTAAAAATCACTTTACACCCCTGGAGCAGTTTTAAGAGCTTGAAGAAAATTGAACTTCTGATTTGGATCGATTCCTGGGGACATTTGCCACAGCCACATGCTGCCATCAAATGTACAGTGCACGGCAAGAAGAAGCCACACTATAGATAGAAAAAGGACAAACTGCATGGGAATCTGTTCGCTTCTAAATATAACAGTTCATTTTCGTGTTTATATAGAGCAGTATCAAAGCTCTGCTTTGCCAATACTGGGTCTTATTTAATTCTTAGATTTATATTATTTCACCCATCGCCTGACTTTTGAATGTCTCATCTCCTCACAGGAGTGATTTTATGCAGATTTAGAAAACATGAAGACCAGGATTCTTGCTGCCTTCAGTCCCGCAGCAAGCTCCCCTCCATTTTTAAACATAATCAAGGCACCCCGCAAGGGCCACCACAAGGGAATGTGTTTCACATCATAACACAGATGGCTTGTTTACACCATTTCCCCTTCTCGTAGAAATTTTTAGGGATGGATTCAAATTTTACTCCTTGTGGCCGTGTGTATCTTTTACTTCTATTCTTGTCAAAAACCCGGCGCTGCCCTTCACAAACAGGAAGAAACCATTCTGCTTTCATTTCTTCTACTGTGTGAAGAGGCACAGGGTCAGCAGAGACTGTGGCCTCCTCCTTGCAGTTTGGTAACTCTTAAGCATCAATGTCCAGCATCCTTGAGACCACTCAAGGCTCACCTTGATAGAACCTCTTTTATGAACTTTGTATCTCAGCATTTTAAGTGATTGGCCTATCTACTTGGTTCTCATGAATAAAGACTATACAGACTTTGAGCTGGCCTCCTTTTCAATAATGATTCTTGGCTTTTATTATTCCTTAGAATTTCCTGGGGAAGTACCATCACGGCCTCATCCCACACTTTCTGAATGAATTGTTTCTAGGCTGGAGGCCTGAATACCAGAATTGTTCATTTCCTTCATGATCGTATTGGAGAGCCAGGCTGAACACACAGGTCTAGAATTAACAAGTGCTCTATAGGACACTGGTCCAGAACTCACAAGTGTTCTATAGAAAACCCAGAGAGGACTTTATTTGCTTCTTTTTTCACTATACTTAGAAAAGATGCGCTTGCCATTTAAGGTTATAGAAGTGCATGGATGTGGGAAGGTTTCCATAGTGATGAATATTTATGGAGAGCATGGCAGCTCTGTTACCGTGAATCCAACAGGTTGGTGAGAATGTTTTATAACCTTTTGTAAGAAAAGGAAATTCATCTAGTTCCTGAAGCACATTTTTTCCCCAGCATCTTATCGTGAAGGATATTTAGCAACCCTTCTTCTCAAAATTGACAAGAAAACTATTCTTCAATGCTGATGTATCACCGAAATATTATGCTTCTGTTAGAAACTTGAATCCAGTATTTTCTGTCATCTGGCCGTACTGGTATAGCACCATCCTTTGCATACAGGATCAGACGTTTAACAGAATCCTTGGTGCCCTCTCCTTAACCATCAGCAATGTTCCATTCCAGATATGATAATAAAACATGTCTACCCATATTGCTAAATATCCTGCAAGGAGGAAAACTTCCTTCTGTTGGGGAACATCACTAAAAGAAAAGATTTTTATTGTCATATGCAGATGGGAATCTGTGTCATTTCCCTTTCAATGCTGGCTATTGTCATGCTCACTTCTCTCTATTAAATACCTGTTCACAAAGCCATATCAACATACTGTTGGCAAAGTGGGACAAGCAGTGTTATATTGACAGTACTGTAAATCTTCCAACATGTGATGTTAGAAAAGGCCTGTTCTTATTGCTGAAATGTGTAAAATGGTATGAGAGACAAAGTGTATAAGAAATAGTGAACAACACTCTGCACTCATATTAGAATCCCTCATCTCAGATGTCTTGACCCTTCCATCTGGGTTATTTATAAAGACTAAACCAGGCAAAATCATGGGAAGTTCTATTGATTCTCTACTTCCATTTTATGTCCTCTCCATAACCTTAAATCCCTACTCCTTGCACATGCTCTGGAAGAGAACTACGGGACATGAGAAATTAGCATGCTACTGTGAATTTTTCTTTGACATAGCTTGTTCCTCTTGTGAAACGATATATTGTGTTTTTCTTAAAGCAATAGTGAACAGTGATTTTACTAGAAAATTGAGCTCTAGTAGGATTATTTGAGCCCTTATATTTTTTTATTTTTTACTTTTTTGCCTACATTATTAAGTCTATACTGATTGCCTATACTAATAATCTGTACTAAATTAGTCTAGACTAATTCCAACAATTGCTGGAAGTATGCTAATCTTATATTGCAATATAATAATATATAATACAATAATAATGCAGTCTATAATTAAAATAGATTGAGTAAGGAAAGAAAAGGATTACATTTTTAGGATGATGTTCCCCTCATCCTAGGTACATGAACTCGAAAAGCTTTCATTCTACCTTCCTGGAAATTAAATGGGAACTAGCCAATCTTATCCACAGCAAAAGAAGATACCATTAAAGACTGAGTGAATCTGAACACACTGTACATTGTGAACAACATTAATATTGAAGTCAGCGAATTAAGGTTTGGGGAGAGGAGAACTCTTCACAGAGGACCTAGAAACTGATGTGATTTTTAAAGGGCAATTAAAACTCACTCAAGTATATAAAGAAGATGAAGGGGGAAACTCCCATGGCAGCAGAAGAGCAGTAACATCCACAAGGAGAGGGGAGGAAGCTGAGCACACTAATGCTTGAGTAGTCTTTGTGAGATGGAACACATGTCAATTGTACTGAAGCTAACTAAATGCAAGATGCCCAATGGAAGTCTGGGGAAGCTTGGGTAGTGTCCCTGTCAATAAAGAGCAAAGGAATGGGGACTAGAGTTCTGGTCCCCAGAACCTATATCAGTTGTGCTGTTCTATATGTCTAATCCCCGTGCTGGGGAGGCAGAAACATATGGATTCTGGGGCTTACTGTTCAGCCATCTTAGCCTCGTTGGTAAACTCCAGGACAGTGAAAGATTTTTGTCAAAAAAAAACAAAAACAAACAAACAAACAAAAAAAAAACCTCAGGAGTGACCTTAGTGTCACCTGAGGAGTGAGACTCATGAGACTTAAAGATGTCCTCCAGACTCTACATATATGCACACACATGTATGTATGTGTCCTCCACATATACCCACCCCACATGAACATAAACACAAACACACACACATGCATAAACAAAAATATACCATGAAATTAAATACTAAATATATGTTTGCATATTTTGAGGAATAACAGGGCCTGTGTGTGCATGTGTGGATTCAGGTATAACTCTGTCAACCTTACTTGAATGCAGTAGGTTTAGCACATGAGTCTATCCTCTATAGAGTCAAGAAGAAAGTATCTTCGACTGCCTAGTAACAGTTGAACTCTGTATCAAAACAATACAATACAATCAAGAGCACATTTAAAATTGCATACACTTGCCACTTGCAAACCCACACTGAAGTAAGTCTGCAGTGGCCCCTGGCAACATGTCTGCATCTATCACTCCTGAAAATAACACAGCAGTGTGTGGGGGGATATTTGGATGATAAATGATGAGCACACTTATTTTCATATTTTATACATATACCTCGTAGTCCACAGCTAATGTTTTATTGTTAATTAGTCATTAACTGTATGCAGGGATAATGGAACACATCATTTTCACCAGATACTACACTAAGCTCTTACCATGATCATCCTATCAAATGCTTAATTGCTGTCTATGAATATTATCTATTATTCAGACAGTTGCAGTGAGATAAGAGATGTGCCATATACCTCAACTAATATCCGTGATCAGTGACAGAGCTAAAGTTACACCCACTAACCTTAATTCAAGAGTCCACATATTACCCCTGTAGGGATCACCAACTACCTTAACAGAAATAACAAGATGACCATCTGACAATATATGGTGACAGCCCATAAGACTATGTAGTCCTCCTCCGTTTCTTCTGTTCTCATTACCCCACATTTATCCTTCATTTAACTTTCATGAACTCCAAAGGGAACATCACTGACTTGCTCTACATTTTCATGCCCTTCATCAGTGTCTTGGCCATCATATCCGGGACAGATACAGCACAGAGAGTATTCGCAGGTTGCTCAGGTGAAGTTGTCAAGACTAATGTGGACTTTTGAAAGTTTCTGTATTTGACTCAGGGGTTCAAAGACATGGTTATGAGTTCCCCCTTGGGTGGTGACTCATGACCCAGCACCTGTGTCTTGAAACACTGTCTAGCAGAGTGTTGCCTAACGGAGCTCTTTTCTACTCTCACGCCAGTCACGTATTAGCTCAAGTACGCAGCTTGCGAATTTCAAGAGTAGAATTTAGCATGTAACTCACTCAAAACCAATAATAAGACTCAAAGCTATATATTTACTTTCAGACATCACATTTTAAGGGAAAGTACACTATTTTTTTATATTACAAAAATAACTGAATGTTTTACATTTCACTTCCAGGGTTTTCCCCAAGTGAAATCTGACTCATATTTTCCATGTAGTAAGATTTCTAGGACAATCTTTATTTAAACAATTGCAACACTATGTCACCAGAAAGGCAGACTTCAGTATGGTAGATAGGGGAGCAACTAGCATTGAAAATATTTGGATCATTTGCTACATAGCATCAGGGTATAAAGACTGCTGAAGATCACATTTTCTGTGCTCTACAGCACTTCAGCATAACAGACATTAAAAATAAGTGTCAGTTAAGATGGTAGAAAGGCTCCTCATCACTATAATTCTTACATTTATTAACTTATTTATACATTTACTTTGGGGAATGGGTTGTAGACATACATGCTTTGGAATATGTGTGGAGATCAGAGGACAACTGCCTGGAGTCAGTCGTCTATCTTCACCATGTGAGTTCAACCTATGTCATAGGTAGGGCACATGGCAAGAGCCTTTACCCACCGAACTGTCTAATATTTTAAATGAAGCTTAATATTTTAATAAAGGATGAAGAAACCTTAGTATTTTAAATTTCCTATAGTTAAATCTGCTAGATGCAGAAATTATTTTTCTTACTCTCTGTTCTATTATGACCCTCACTGATGTTGTGCAGAAACACAGAAGTCAGAACATGCAGCAGGTGAGGTTGTGTGGGCTTTAAATAATCTTAGTGCTATGAAAAAAGATTGCTCTGTTGACTTTTCCTTTTCATTTAAAGATGGTGTTTGTGATCCAATTCTGGCTTACCTGAAAATTACTATGTAACACAAGCTAGAGCTTCTAATTCTTGGGCGATACTCCTGCTTGTGGCTTCTAGGGTTATATATGCTGGGGTTATAGGCCTGTTCACCTCAGACTTTGTACATTTTTGAAATCTACTCTACTGTATTTTTTATTTAAACTGAATAAAAATTAGACAACTTTTAGCTTAGAGCAGTAACAAGCAAAGCTCTGCTGTCTTCTTTTTATATTTAAGAAATGATTGCATCATTAATGATGTGACTAAAACATGCTCTTGGTTGTTGCTAATTTTTTATATAAATCTATTTCGAAAAGGTTTGTCAATATAATGAAAACTTTTTTTTTTGTTTTTGTTTTTGTTTTTTTTG
>NC_034594.1:35574281-35593336 GCF_900095145.1 Mus pahari | reverse complement strand
CTCTCTCTCTCTCTCTCTCTCTCACACACACACACACACACACACACACACACACACACATACGCATTTTAAATCTAGGTCGCATACATATGAGGAAAACGCTGTATTTGTCAGTCTGTTTTTTTGTTTTTTTATTAAACTTAATGGTTTCTAATTCTATCTTCTTGCAAATGTAATTACTCAGTTTTTATTTATAGATGCACAAATTTCAATTTTTTGATCACATATTTGTTCATTCATCTGTGTATACACATCTGAGATGTTTCCTAGCTATTGTGAATATCAATAAATACAGATGTGCATCTCAATGAAATGTTGACCTAGCTATGAGTGTGCACCCAAAAAAAGTGTGTCAGGTGGCAGTGGTATCTTTTTTTAGTTTATTTGATTAACCATTTTATTGATACCCATAGTGTCTGCATGAATCTACATTCTGACCAGCAGTAAATAAGGGTTTCCAATTCACCAAATCCATACTAACATTTGTTATGTTTTCTTGGTTGCCTTTCTTGATTGCTTTAAAGACAACCTCAGCGCAGTTTTAGCATGTATTTTCATGGTGACTAAGAGTGTACAATACTTTTTGAAGTTTTTATTGACATTTGTATTTCTCTGTTTGAGAATTGATTAGTCAGGTTATTAGCCCTCTTAATTATTGGATAATTTGTGGGGCTTGTTTTGTTTTATTTTGTTTTGTTTGTTCATCGCTGTGTTTTCTGGGGGGAGGTAAATTTTTGTCGTTCTTTACACACCCTTGAAATAAACTTCCTGCCGTAAAGGTACTTGGGGGAGACTTTTCCCTGCTCTGTAGGCTGTCACTTCGCTTTGGTAAATGTTCCCTCCTGACTCCTCTCCTTAGTGCTAAGATTACAGGGGAAGGCCAGGGCCAAGAAGTGGGAGTGGGTGGGTTGGGGAGCATGGCGGGGGGGGGGGGGATAGGGGACTTTTGGGATAGCATTTGGAATGTAAATGAAGAAAATATCTAATCTAAATAAATAAATAAATAAAGTGGCAAAAAAAAGAAAAAAGAAAAAGAAAAAGATTACAGATGTTTGCCAACCTGCTGGGAATTAACCCCTGGCATACTAGACAAGCCATCTACTAGCTGAGTAAAATCAGAGACCAGTTTGCTCTAATTTAACTGACACTTTGCATCTATCTTAATCAGGAGGGTGGCTTACAGTTTAACTTTTGACTGTGTTCTTCTCTGCTTTTGATAGAAGGGTGAGTCTAGCTCTGTGTCCTGCCTGGGTTTGGATGTGTCCTCTCCTCCTGTCTCATGAAGCTGTTTAAGGAGCATTGACTTCAGCTCTTACGTTTTGGGCTTAGTTGGTCATAGGATCCATTTTGTTTTGGGCCATTTTCCCCCAGAAGATTCTTGTTACTGCGTCAACAACATTGATTACTTACCACGAATCTTCATAAATATCCCTAATTTTAATTTTGCTAAGTCATATGTTTCTAGTAATCCATCTATTCATTTCTTTTATAATATGAGTTTTAAAATATTCCCTAATAATTCTTTATTTTTCACTGTAATCCATAGTAGCCTTCCTCTTTTCATGTCTAATTTTATTAATTTAGGTTTTACGTCTATTTCCTTTATTTAGTTTGGTTAGGGGGCTGTCATTATTATTTATTCTTCCAAAGAACCTAATATTTATTTGATGGATTCTACTCTTTAGGCTCTACTTTATTAAATTCTGCACTACCTTTTTGACGCCTGCAGTGTGGGAGTCTGGACTTCTGCTTCTCTAAGACCTTGTGGTGATTGACTAGATCACTTATTGAGATTTTTCTGACTTATTTTAATGTAACCATTTCTAACTGTAAACTTTCAGTATCAAACTGCCTTTGTTGTTCCCCAAAGATTCTGGTAAGTTTTGTTTTCAATATTCAAGAGAGATTTGCAAAGTTCACTATTGTTATTCAGTGTTTTCTGCACATTTTTTTTTACATTCACAATATGGTATATTTTTTATTATTTAATACAAAGATGTTTGTATGTTTGTAAAGGGAACATTATATTGTGAAAATCAAGTTTTTGAAAATACTACATAATCTGACTTCTTGCAATCCAGTGTAAGTTGAGCTCCATTCTCTTTTGTTATATCATCTCAGACTCCATTAAGTTTTTGTTAAAGTTGATTATGACTAATATAATTGCTTTTACAACCCATAGCTATTTCCCAAGACAATTTGTAAAATACTGAACTTCATACTTTAGCTGCTTTTATTTTCCAATAACAAGAAGTGAATTCTATTAGCTGTGAAATTCCTAGGCAGTGGTAAGAGCAAGAATACAGCAACATTTTTATTAGGCAAATATAAACCTCTCAAATTTAAATGTGCTCTAAGCCAGCTCTGTTCCCATGATGCAAAGGCAGATGAGGCATCCGAGGGGCATGTTAGCCTCTGAAACACACCTGTGTTAACCAGCAAGTTAACACCGTGGTGGAGCCAAACCTTCCACATGACCCTGTGCATATTCACGTTTTGTCAAATATTTCAGTTTATGTGTGGACTTAAAAATAATGAAATATGGACCACTTTATTTTGCAGACATTTCTCCTACCTAACACCGTCTGTTTAGACTTAACTTATAATTATTTTGAGAAAACGTACTTCCACTTCCTCTCTCTGATGAAATAAAAAATTACCCTGTATTAGGTAAGATGCTGAGGGTAGAGCACCAGTAATGTAATCCTACCCTTCTGGTTAGTGTTATAACTCATATTTCACTATTTGCTCTAAATTCTGTGTAAATCCAATTCCTGAAAAGAAAGGAAACAATTGGTCTTCAAAACCAAAAGCAGTTTCCATTTCTTTGATTGAATTTTTATGTGAGACAAATTCTCAAGTCCAAAGGCTTTGGTTCTAATTGTAAGGACCTCCACTTTATTCTCCCAATACTTGGTCTTGAAGAACAACTTGTTAGTGTTTGCATTTATTCAATCAAAACTTGGAGTTTTATCATTTAGCTGTGAAGATCTTACCATAGTGAATCAAGGAATCCAGAGGAGAGGAACAAGACCAGTCACTATTGCACTACTAAAACTATCAGGGAAGAATTATGGTAAGACAAAGGTAGAAGAAAAGCTCCTGCTTTACATTTAGAAGACAAGATTGCTGCATAGAACATTAACTTGAAAGATAAGTCTTTGCAGGACTTAGCTGTTTGTGACTGTGAAAATTAACAGTTTCTATTTCCCACTTGAAAGCTATAAGAAATATAGTGATGATAATGGTGATTATTAATTCAGGTTATTTCTGCTTTGAAGCTGTCTTTGGGTCTCAGTAGTGTACTATGTTCCTTGTAAAGGGAAAACCAAAATTACTTTATTAAGTGACCCTTGAAAATTTCCCCAAATCCCCATTTGGTTTGGATTTCCCGTAATCTATTCTCGGATGATAATGTAGCAGAGGAAAGCATATGGTCCTAATAGATATTCAGACCAGATGTTAGTTGTCTAATACATATCCTATTCCTGTGTGGCTGGGCAGAAGAGTCTATATGAGAAGGTGCGGAAGTCATTAGCTAGCTACGGTACACATTCCACTATTCTCCCCAGTTTACGAAAGCCAAGATTCCCAGACTGCAGCCCCTCCAGTTCTGTCGCTCTGAATTTCTGGACAATGTTAACAGCATTCAACTTGTTGCATATACACATAGAGCAGGAGGGACAGAGGCATCCCTGAGATCAGATCTCAGGACAGATTGAAAACAGAAGGATTGAGAGTCAGTTCTGTGCTTACCCACATGTCCTGTCGCAGCACAGAGCATACGAAACCTCTGCAAGAAGTTAAGTCTTCCCTCCTCAGCTATACCTAAGGCTTATTCCAGGGATGCTCCCAAATCTGGTGACCTATCACAGACTTAGACCAAAACAGGGGCACAGCACATGTCAATGGAACAAATTGACAGAAGTAAAGTCATGGAGACATCTTTGCATACCAATGCTCAACATGGAATTGGACAGTGCTACTTTGTAAGTAAGTCTAGTTAAAAGGCTGCCATATGTATGCACCTTTAGTTCATTGAAATTAGTTATGGTTCTGTTATTAAAATACACATGATTCCTTGGTTTCTGCAAGCACTCAATAAACACCATAACTGCAGAGAGTGTGTTTTAGTTAACATGTAAAACATAGCAGGGCAATTATTTTTCAACAGTGTGCTTCAAGATGTCATTACCACCAACTATTACCGGATGGAAAAACAAGATTTGATAACCAAGTATTGGATCTGTGGGTGATTATAAACAGTCTTTCTTTTCAGCTCTTGAATGAGCATGGAATGAAACACTTTACACAGGGGTAATTATGAAAAGAGAGAAAAATATGGTGTGAATTTGAAAGTCTTCTCTTTCTACATAGAGAAAGACAACATTGCCCTTTATAGGCCAATTGGGAAGACTTCTTAATGAGAAGTATGGTTTGAAAGATAAATACTGTATGTTATTGTTTTAATCCTTAAAATCTGTTTTCACTAATTGATCATCACTGGCAATTGAAACTTTCAGTGATAAATATAGTTATGATGCTCCTGGATTCTGTTGCAATAAAAATCTGGTCCTTGAAACAATTTTTAATCAATTAGCTAGAAAGAAATAAAAAAAGATGTGGGCCATGACCTTCCTAACAATTGTGCACACACATAATTCTGAAAAGCTGAAAATACTAGTTCCATAGGATGTTTGTGCATGGACAAGTGTGTGTGCACAGTTGCGTGTCAATGAGTATGTGTGTGTGTGTGTGTGTGTGTGTGTGTGTGTGTGTGTAGTGTGTGTGTGCAAGTGGAGGCATCAGAATTTTTATATGTTTGTATGTAAGTGAATAGTTGTGTGTTGTGAGTGTGTCAGTGTGTGTGTGTGTGTTTGTGTGTGTGTGTGCATGTATGTGTCTGTTCTTGCATAAATATGCAGAACAGAGGACAGAAGTTGGGATCAGATTTACTCTGAAGTCATTCTCCATCTTCCTATTTGATACAGTACTTCTCAATAAACCTGGATCTCCTTGTTTCAGCTAGACTGCCTTGTCTGCAAACTCTAGGGATCTATCTGTCCCTTCCTATTCATCACTAGGGTTAGAAACACAAACAGCTATGGCTTGCTGTTGCCAGGGTACTAGGACTCAAACCCAGGGCCTCATGCTCACACCACAAACATGTCACTGAGTTAATCTTCTCCTCAGACTCAATGTTGTCACTTTCACAGAATCCTCTCCTCTATTCACACGGGGGATTTTTGGTTCTGTCATTTAGTTCAATGAAATACATGACCAGATTAAACAGAGGGCAACATGTCATTCCTTCTGGTTCTAATCAGCTAATCATAACTGGTTCTATGTAGGATTCCAGAATTTTCTGGGAATTACACCATTAACGGCAATTTGGATGGGTATGCTTAGGAAACAAGGTAATGATACATCTTCAAGAGAATGAAGCCCAGAAAACACCCTGGACATGAAGGCATTCTCGGCAAAGATAAAGAATTCAAGTTCCAAGAATTCAACATTTCTTCCATAAGACTTAAAATTTTCTGGCAAGGACTTCAGTGGGTTGAGCTAGAGTTAGGAACTTGGCTCTCTCAGAGGATGGGAAGGACAAATGAGCTAGTTCATTTGACATTTCAGGTGTGGTTTGCAGTATTAATGGAGTGGTATTAGTGGAGTGTCATCAGGCAGGGGCAGGATGCTGACAAACAAACACAAATGTGCAATATGAAAAGAAATTATATATAAGCCAATGTGATATACCACAAGTGACAGATTTTAAAAAGTCAGTGGTAATAATTATCCCACCAATAGAGGCCAAGAGGCCATAGAAAGAGAAAGATGAGAGGCTAAGAGTTAATGTCATCAGCAGATCTGAATCCATATCTTCCTAGAGATGACATTAGAGCAGCGGAGTGTGTTCCCCTGCTATGATATTCCCAACTACAAACCAGAGGGGATTCTGCTGATCTTCCATGCATATAGAAATTGCTGCTTTGAAGTGGTAAGGTCTACAGAGGAAAAAGGAGTTCTAAGAAGAAAGTTGGACAGATGGGAGGAAGTTGCCTGTGACTGTAGTCTCCAGACAGACATAAAGGTGTGCTCAGACAGACATAAAGGTGTGCTCACTAAGAAGTGTGTCTCCATCCAACAATGGATGGGGAAGAAACCAATCATTTCAAAACACCCATATACAATCTGCTTTTTAAGACCTCTACTCTCATGGACTTAAAAATAAGGATTTGGATAAAGGCAGAAGTTTCAGAAAGTTAGCAGAGATATTAGAAAGAACATAGAGCAATGAAGTAATGAAGCAGAGAATGGGTAAAATGAGATATCGTGATTGTTTTGAGGCTCTTGACCAACGTAGTTTGATTTTTGTTTTTTGTTTGTTTGTTCTGTTTTTGTAGGAAAGAAAAATAAATGTTTCTCAAATTTTTGAGAAACAAAAATTTTTTATGTACCTAGTTATGTCATTATTTTTAGACTGATAGTTCTCACGGTCTAGCCTTCACAGAATCACCTGAGGAGTTATCAAAACACACACTGCAAGATACAGTCACAGGGTTTATGACACAGGGGTCTAAAAAATGACCCCAATATTTGTATTTGCAATAAGTTTCTTGATGATCCTGACATAGAATTAAAATCCTGTACAGCAATGTTATTAGCTCTATGCTAAAACAGAGATCACATTTAAGTGATAGTCTAATACATATGTATAGAGCTACACACACACACACACACACACACACATATATATATATACATATATATATATATATATATATATATATATGTATATATATATATGAGATGAGGAGAAATATATATGTTTTTTTAATGAGAAAAGAATAGGATAATGTAATGGGATAATTGGAGAAATAAAATGTTTAAAATGAGTTCAGTTTCAGACCTACATTGTTTGGAAATGGAATGGCATATGCAGAGGACTGGCTTAGAAAGACAAATTTAAAAGTTATTCCCATACATAAGGCAAATGACATAAGATAAAACTGTAAAGAAAGTTGCCTTGTGATAATGAAACATATCAAAGACTAATGTCTAGGGCTATCATTTTTAGAAGAGACCATTGACATCTCCTGCAAGAGAAAGGGATGAGAGCAAAGTGTCTCGATCATCAGAGTTCTAAATGTGAGATGGTTCTAAAATCAAATTACCCTTCTGACAAATATTGTACCCAGCTTTGGGAACTGTCCTCCCATTCCCCCTAACCCCCCCCCCCATAACTCACCAGATCGTGTCTGTAGCCACACCTTCATGCCTCAGCACTGTCTCTTCATGATCTTCTCTGGTCACTGATACGTTCTCTGATTATCTCCTATGTGTTCTAAGATCAAAGTTTTGGTAGGGAAAAGTCATTAGAACTACTTAAGTAACAGCTCGTGGCCATATTAGATTGTCTCGAACACGGTTCTTAACCTGTGGGTCACAACCCCTTTAGCAAATCTCTGTCTCTAAAGGTATTTACATTATGATTTATAACAGTAGTAAAATTACAGTTATGAAGTAGCCATGGATAATTTCATGGTTGGGGGTCACCACAACATGAGGATCTGTATTAAAGGACCACAGCATTGGGACAGTTGAGAACCACTGGTCTAGACCAATGGTTCAAGTAAAAATCCGCAGCATCTGCAATGGTGAACACTATCTCTCAGTCCTCACCATCTCCCCACTCTAGAAGCCCAGATCCTGAGGTGTGTGTACAGACTACTCATGCATTTTATTCCATATAAGGGTTACATGTAGGTAAATGTCTCACTACTTGGTGACTTGTATATCTCAGAATCTAAGATCAAGACTATTATTATTGCTCACTACATTCTCTTTTTGTTAAATTTATAGTTTGTTATCCCTTTTTATTGACTGACCCTGGGGCTCACCAACCAGCTGGGCTTGTTGGCTGGGGATCCTCCAGTCTCTGCTTCCCAGCCCTGGGATTACATGGGTGATGGGATCTAAACTCTAACTACTGAGTCATCTCCCCAACCCCACCCCCCCAGAATTTATTTTATTGTATCATGTGATGTAGGGTCCAAATACACTTCTTCCTCCTCCATAATGATTTAACAAATGCTTTATATCTTCCTACTGGTTTATAGTGTCTTTGTTTTTACAATATTTCCTTCTGTAAAGATGTATGTTTCATGTAGTTTTATTAAACATGCCCATAAGTTTCAGGGGTCATAACTTATTTCTGAAGATTTATAATGGGTCTTATTACCCTGATATTTGCAGTAACAAATTGGCATTTCTTGCTTCCCCTTTTTTCAGAAAAAAATTAAAATTAGAAAGGCTCTAAAGTGCCATAATATTTATGTTTAAATTGAGAAATTAATATTTTTAATTCTGCAGAACTAGTCAAGATTTTTTGATATTATGATTTTACAATAAAGTTTGTCTTACTTTTCTAAATTCAATGCAAATCTTTAACAGACTTATTTTTAAAATTTTAGAGCTATCTTTTTAAAAGTTCTGCCTTATCATTAAATATATATTTAATTTATACACAAGAGTTTTAGCTTTTTGTATAGAACATAACCGATTTTATAAGTTAAAATGCATTATAAGAATTTTACTTAATTCTTTTATTGGTTCTAATAATGAGTAGACTTCAGTAAACTTCAAATACAATGAAAAACATTATATCACATTCAATGGACATTTGTAAATTATTCTTACAATACACATGTTTTTATTATTATCATTGTTTAAAAGATGAAATTTAAAATGTATAAAGTTGACTGATCAACCATGTTATTCATCATAATTCGCTCCAGTTTTGATAAATGTTGTGTCAAATGCATTGCTGGGATTGTAATATATTTCTTGTACTCCTTCTCTTTTGTCTCTACCGTACAGACAAGCCCCATTCTCAGACATTACGGACACAATTGTTTCTAAGGAACTTTGTACTTTGTCCTACTTCGCAGGTTATTGAAGCATTTAATTATTTTCCCAGCCTTTCTTTTATTTAGTTCTTACTACCAAAGCTGTAAGTCCCCATCAATGAGGATAGTAGTGTTTCAGTCACTTCATGAAAACAGTGGGGGTTCTGAAACTCTATTGACAGGGAGTTGTTTCGACACTTCAGCACTGACACTTTTAAGGGTTAGCCAGAAGGTCCATCAAATCTACCATTGTGATACTCAGGATAAATGTTGATGCCTCTACTTACTGTCATGTTAGAACTAGAGTTGCTGAGTGCATGCATTCCTACCTCTAGGGTGGGACCTCTCATGCCCAGGACCATAGCTATTAAAATTTGTTGAATCTACACTGTAATCAAGCATCTCACACACACTGGCTGGAGGAGTATTATGTTTCCCCAGCACTGAGGAGCCAACGATGCTCCTTGAGGCGGTTGACTTGGCCTCCAGGGTGATCTGATTGAGATTTGGGAGTTATTATCTGTACCCAGGCATTCGTTAGGAGGAACTGCAATGCAGGGAGGAATTCAATTTCTCGTTCTCATGTATATTCAATTCTTTGAGAATTTTCTTTTTCTGTAGAGGTCATCTTCTCACAATGACTTTTAAATTAAATAAAAATCCCTGACTCAGGCTTTTACAGGTTCTCTCAGCTTTGATAAGACTCGTCCTGATGTCTTCTGTGCATGTTTCTGTATGTGATTATTCCAGATTTCCTTGTTAATCACATACACAAAACTGCAAATTAAAATTTAGTCTTTGAATGTTGCCCAACTCTGTCCCTTAAACTATAGTGATTGGAGATGGAGGCAAATTTTCTGAATCATTAATATTTAAAAGTTAAAAGTTAAAGTTGAGTCACTATCTTTCCATCTCATCTTCCTTCGTCTTCTTATAAGGTAGAGATGAAAATGAACCATATTAGAGCCTATCTGAATATTAAACTAAATATTTTACTGAACCTGATTCCTGCGTCTCAGAATACAATCAAAGGTTAAGAAATACCACCATGACCTTCCTGTGGCTCAGAAATGACCAACTGAAAAGATAATTTTCATGTTGTTGTTTATTCAGAAAGAGGCAAGACATACTTTGCCCGGGTCTGTGTGTCAGCTATGATCTTCCCTTTCCCTTCCTCATTACTTCCATGAAGTTCAGGTGAGGTTTCCTCTTGTGTCTGGTGAAGTGAAGCTACAGCATCCTCTTTCCTCATGTCCCTCAGTAATGATCTCTGTTGTAATGACCTAACTAGGATCTGCTCCACTCTCTGACAGTACAAATGATCTAAAGTATTAGATCTATAAACCTTAGTTCTTTTCTCCTATCTCCATTATCCTTCACAAGTTTACATGTATTTTTTGATCCATACCCTGAGGAGACTTTCAAGTTCTTGGAGACCTGTCATTAATCAACTATCATATATTTTACCTTAAATATTTATCACTCAAGTATTTCCTCTGTTACTAACCATGTGTGAATTTCATCCCAATTGACTAATTTCCACATTTTCTCATCAAAGTACTGTTTCTTTTAAAAGCTACATTTAACAAAAATAATCCACAAATAGAAAATTGCACAAGCCATTTCTTCTATTCAATAGCAGTTAAGGGAGTACGCAATGCTATAACCACAATTCCGATTAAGGCATAAGACATGTCTAGGCTCATCTATACCTCTGCCACTCAGACACCACATCTCCACTCTTCCTCGAAGGCATCCCTAATCCTGACTTCTAAAGCCATAGGTTAATTTGGTTAATTTATTCTATCCATAGATGAATACATATGTGTTTTTTTTTTTAACCTAGAGCATTTTGTTCAACTTTCCATGGTATAAATACATAAAAATTACCTCCTAAACCTTTAACGTGATACTTGATTATTTTCAATTCTTGGTTCTTGTGAATGGTGCTACTTTCTCTCTGTGTCTGTCTCTCTGTCTCTCTGTCTCTCTGTCTCTGTCTCTGTCTCTGTCTCTGTCTCTCTCTCTCTCTCTCTCTCTCTCTCTCTCTCTCTCTCTCTGTGTGTGTGTGTGTGTGTGTGTGTGTATCTACTGTATCTGTGTAGACACATTCATTTCTTTGAATGCATGTTTAGGATTAGGGTCATTACATCAAATGACTGGTTATTATTTATTAATTATTAAAGAGTCTTCTAGATTGGTTTGTACTTTAATCAATAATATATAAGCTTTGTCACATTCTTACCAGTAATCTATTCTCCATCAATCCCTGTGGTTTTGTTATTTGGGGGATGTTATTAAAATGGAGTCACATCGCTCATACTTTCTGAACATTCATTCTTTCTATCCACAATAATGTTTTTGTGATTAATCCAAGTAGATGTGTTTATCAATAGCTTTTTTCATTGTTTTACTAAAAACTAGTCTGCTTCCTGAAGCCATTAAACTATTGTAAGTAATATGAATTATTTTGCGTTTGGGTATTTATGAATAGACCCATGTGAAAATTTGTTAGAATTTTTCTGTAATTGCTAAGTGCTTGCTTGATTGCTAATTCATATCTGGGTAAAAAATCCTTAGTTTAGACAAATCCAGCATACATTTTTAAAATCATGAACACGTTTAAATTCCTGTAAAAAGCTGCCTAAATATTCTGACTATTTCAGCTCCTTCACTCAAATGATGAGCACATGGTCCAGACCTGTCTTTTAAAGCTCTATGATCTAATAGATGTGTAGTGGTACTGGCTACATGTTAGTCTTAATGTGGATATTCCTAAATGCAAGTAATGCTTAGCCTCCCTTCATTTGCTCATTGTAGACTGCTTTTGGCCAATCAGCTATTCAAGAATGCCGCTAACTTTTAAGTGATTTGGTCTTAGTTCTGGGTTCCAGAGCTGTCTTAGTATTTGGTATGAGTACGTTGTTGGGCATGTGCTGTTTAAACGTTTTCTTCCAGTTTCTAGCTTTTCCTTCCTTCCTAGAGTTTCAGTGGTGACGCAACACTAGTTGTAATAAATTCATATTTACCAGAAGTTCCCTCTTTGTGCCATTCTTTGATGTCTTATCTCAGGATACCTTCAAAAACCTCATGTCCCAAATATGTTTTCCCATGTTTTCTTCAAAAAATGTAAAGTCTTACATTTTGCCCCAATAAGTGTGATCTACTTCATATTCATTTTTATAGTGGGTAAAAATATTAAAATGAGTTTAAATATAAATGTTCAAATTAAGGTTGCTTTGAAATATAAATGCTCAGTTTTCATAATATCATCTTTTAAAATGTTAACCTATTCAGTATATTGCAAACTAATTTTTAATAAAAATTACTTATATTTGCTAAAACAAAAACAAAAAACTTATTCTCCTTGAATGCTCCATGTCTATCTCTTTACCAGTCCCATACATTTGATTATAAATAACAGCTTTAAGTTTTTTAGTAATATGAGTCCTTCAACTTTATTTTTACCTTCCATTTTGATGAACTTGTTTCCTTTTGCTTTATAATTCAGCTTGCTTACACAGAAAAAGTACAACTTGCTATACTTACACTGCATATTATGCTATAAATAGCCCAACTCTGGCAATCTTGAATAGCACTGGTATTTTTTATTAATTTTATCTTCCAATTCATGAGCACAGTATCCATCTTTGACTTATTGAATACTTTTTTTGATTTTATATAGCCACATTTTATAATATAGCCACATTTTAGTGCATTTATATGTAAATATTTATTTATTATTCATGGACAGTCAATAGATATGCAATCAGTTTTTAATGCACTGAACTCATTGCTCTGATTAAACACCTAATACGGGCAATTTAAGAAAGAAAAGATTTATTTCTGTAATAAATTAGCTTCAACAGGAAAGATATCACGGCAAATAGATGTGCGACTGGAACAAGAGGCCCGTGCTCACTGCATCCTTACTCAGAATGATTTCTACAAATCCTGTGTCCAAAGTGTGTGTCGTCCTCAGTAGGGTCTTTCCTTTGGGTTCTGGGAGGGAATCAGAAACAGTGGCATTAGGCTTAGAGGGTCACATCTCTTTGAGAAACGCTGTGATGTTTGTTAGACAGTCCTGGTTCCTGGAGAGAGTATGATCTCTCTGTGAGATAATTCCACGTAATTCCTTTATATGTGCACATACATGTGAGTCAATGTTCTCCTGCATCTTTGCATGGTTAGTAAGTTAGTAATTTTGAAGTCTGTCCACCATACTTTAAGTGTTAGGTTATGGGAAACTGGACATTTCTAAAATCCATGAAGGATGCTAATTTCTTTGTGTTTGTTGCTGTATGTTTTTAATTAATTATTTTATTATTTACATCTCAAATGTTCCCCATCCCAGTACCCCCTCCCAGAGTTCCTCACGCCATCCCCCTTCTCCTTCACCTCTGAGAAGGTGCCCCACCCCAGGCATCCTCATTTGCTGTGGCCTCAAGTCTCTGCAGGATTAGAATTAGGTCCATCTTCTCCGACTGAGGCCAGACCAGGCAATCCTCTGCTATGTATGTGCTGGGGGCCTCAGATCAGCCCGTGTGTGCTGCCTGGTTAGTTCAGTCCCTGGGAGCTCCCTGGGGTCTGAGTTAGTTGAAACTGTTGGTCTTCCTATGGGGTTGCCCTCCCCTACAGATTCTTCAGTCTTTCCCCTAATTCTATGATAAGGGTCCAAGACTTCAGTCCAATGGTTGGGTATCTGCATCTGTCTCAGCTAGCTGCTGGTAGGGCCTCCCAGAGGACAGCTATGGTAGACTCCCAACTGTAAGCACGTCATAGCATCAGTAATAGTGCCAGGCCTTGGTACCATACCCCCACAATGAGATGGATCCTAAATTGGACAGATCATTGAACCACCTTTCCTTCAATCTCTTCTCCATTTTTTGTCCATAGTAGAGGACACATGCTCCACTATGTCTGTAGCAGCTTTATTTGTAATAGCCAGAAGCTGGAAACAACTGGGATGAATGGATACAGAAAATGTGGTTCATTTATACAATGGAATACTAATCAGCTATTAAGAACAAGGACCTCATGAGTTTTGCAGAAAAATGGATGGGACTAGAAAATATCACTTTGAGTGAGGTAACTCAGACTCAAAAGGGACATGCATGGTATGTACTCACTTTTAAGTGGATATTAGCCAAAAAGTACAGAATACCCAGGATACAACCCGAAGACTGTAAGAAGTGTAACAAGCAGAAATGCCCAAGTGAGGAGGTTTCAATCCCACTTAGAAGGGAAAGAAAATAATCATGGGAAACAGAGGGAGGAAGCTGGGTGTTAGAAGGGAGGAGGAGAAGAAAGGGGGATTCCTTTGTTTTTAACACACGAAACAACTAGGCAACTTCAAGCTGCAAGCTCTGACCAGTCTAACTGTTTCCATTTCAAAATGTTAATCAAGTTTTCAGACATGTTCCGGTACACGACAATTTGGTTTGTGCCAATCAGTGGTTAGTCAGAAGCTCTGTGGTGATATGGATGCATGCTGGAGGTCATCATCTCTTTTCTTTAAAGCCATTCACAGATGGTTTGAGATTAAATCTGTGGATGGACAGTTCAGAGCTGACCCCAAGACTAGAGTAGCAGTCAGCGGACCTTTCTCCTGAGCTTCTTTCTCTCCGTGTCTCCCCTTTACCTTCTAGTTTTTCCAAACTCCTCCTTCTTTTTGTCCCTCAGAAAGATTGAAAGGACAGTTACTCTGTTCTGTCTTGATTGTGTCTGGGGAAAGCAATCAGGAGGTAGTAATGCTCCTTGCTTCAGGGCCGTTCCTCCTCTAATCACATGTGTTCATATGCACATAGATTCCCTCGACTGCTGCTGCCCCCTGTTACAACTGTCACCAATACATGTCGATCAGGTTCTGAGAGCAAGGTGAGTGAATTTAAGATGAAAGTAAAACTGGGATTTTTTTTTTCTCTCAGGTAAAGTTAAAGGTTCTCTCTTCCTATATCTTAAACCAGAATTAGATTTGCAAACTGGTACAACCACTCTGGAAATCAATCTGGAGGTTCCTCAGAAAATTGGAAATAGATCCACCTAAAGACCCAGCAATACTACTCTTGGGAATATAACCAAAGGATGCCCCACCAGGCCACAGGGGCATGTGTTCCACTATGATCATAGTGGTCTTATTTGTGATAGCCAGAAGCTGGAAACAACCCAGATGTCCCACGACAGAAAAATGGATAAAGAAAATGTGTTTCATTTACTCAATGGAAGAGTATTCAACTATTAAGAACAAGGCGTCCTGAGTTTTGCAGGCAAATGAATAGAACTAGAAAATATCATTCTGAGTGAGGCAACCCAGACTCAAAAGGACATGCATGGTATATATTCACTAATAAGTGGATATTAGCCCAAAAAAGTATAGAATACCTAAGATACAGCCCACAGAACTCAAAAAGTTCAACAAGCTAAGGGTTCCAAGTGAGGATGCCTCAGTCCCACTTGGGAGGAAGAAGAAAGCAATCACAAGTGGGCAGGGAGGGAGGGACCTGGGAAGGAAAGTGAACAGAGGAGGGGGAAGAGGGGAACCTAATTTGGTATTGGGTGAGGGAAAAGGACTGAAGCCCTGAGGGCCAGCAGAAAGAATGGAAACAGGCAACCTCGGGAGACAGGAGGTTGGGGGGGGGGACCCTCCAGAATGCACCAGAGACCTGGTAGGTGAGAGACTCTCAGGACTCAAAGAAAGGAACCTTAGATAAAACATCCAACAGTAGGGAGAGGGAATGTGTAGAGCTCACCTCCAGCAGTGGGGGAGGGGGTTGCCATCCCACAGTCAAAATTCTGACCCATAATTGTTCCTGTCTGAAAGAATTACAGGGATGAAAATGAAAAGGAGCCTGAGGAAAAGAAGGTCTATCAACAGGCCCAAAGTGGGATCCAGCTCAAGGGGAGGTCCCAAGGCCCAACTGAGGCTATGGAGCCCTCACAGAAAGGGACCTATCATGACTGCCCTCCAGAAGAAGACCCAACAAGCAGCTGAAAGTGTCAGATGCAGATATTTGCATCCAACCAATGGACAGAAGCTGCTGGCCCCTGTGGTTGAATTAGGGTAAGGCTGGAAGAAGGTGGGGAGGAGGGCAACCCTGTAGGAGGACCAGCTGTCTCAATTAACCAGGACTCCCGAGACCTCTCAAACACTGGACTGCCAAACGGGCAGCATACACCAGCTGATATGAGGCCCCCAACAGACATACAGCAGAGGACTGCCGAGTCTGGGTTCAGTCAGAGAAGATGCACCTAACCCTCAAGAGACTGGAGGCCCCAGGAAGTTTAGAGGTCCGGTTGGGTGGGTGGTGGGTGGTGGGTGGTGGGGACATCCTCATGGAGAAAGGGGGTGAGGAGGAGGTATGGAACAGTCAGAGGGTGGAGTTGGGAGAAGGGCACGGATAAAATCTGGTTTGTAAATAAATAAATAAATAAATAAATAAAAGGAAGATTAAAAAACAAAGAACAGGCAAAAATTTAAGATTGAGGACTTGTCAGTCTCAGCATGTAGCTATCAGGAAAAAGGCAAGGGGCAAAGGACTTCCTCAGTTTGTGTTTTTGAAATTGTATCTTTGTTCTTTCTTCCTTGTTTGTGTACTTTAAAGGTATTTTCTCTTTGTCTCAGGTTTTCAGTGTTTTATCATCCCTCACACTATGGCTTTTATTTTTCATAACTGAATTTGGGTTCAGAACATTTGTTAAGCTCGTTTGCTGTTAACTCTTACGTCAGCTGTTACCTCTGTGAGCAGTGTTTTCTGCCCTTTCTTGGGAACTCCAGACACATAATGTCCCTTACTGATGTAGAGCTCTCTGCCACTTCTTTCCCTGAGTTAAGCATGCTTTTCCCACTGGGTTCCATCCTGAAACTTGGTGTTGTCTTGTGTTCAAGTATGCTGAGCCTTCTTTATTT
This sequence comes from Mus pahari, assembly GCF_900095145.1. NCBI lineage: Eukaryota > Metazoa > Chordata > Mammalia > Rodentia > Muridae > Mus > Mus pahari. Next base: position 35,576,521 of record NC_034594.1, on the reverse strand, counting down.
ACCTTCATCTGATAGATTACTAAAAGTTTCTATGTATAACTTCAGTTACTGTCTTAAGAATTATCCATCTCATTCTTTTTAATTTGACCAGACAATTTATAAATTATCTAGTAAAATTCTTCATGTCTGTTGTTTTTCAGGTATTACCTGTAGCTATTTTTAATCAATGCTGTGTAGTAACCTCAGCATTTAGATTTCTAGTAGATGATTGTTATGCATTTTTTACTAGATGGTTGTTACTATGCATTTTCTATTACTTTATAGCCATTTAATCTTGCCTATCGCTGTTTTATTTTTTTGATTATGTAATTTTTAATACATTATAGACTTTATTTTGGCGTAGAGGTGATATTCATATTAAACAGAATTTATTTGTTCTTAGGAGAGGTAAAGCAGCCTGAGTCTGTCTAGGATTAGGATTTGCTTTGAATTCCAGCTTCAGTTTTGGTACCATGTTATGTCTTTTTGTTTTGAGACAAGCTCTTGAAGTAGGGCTCTGAATGGGACAACCTAGCCTTCCTTCAGATGCATCTTCCCCAAGTGCCTGGCTTACAGGCACGTGGTCATGCCTTTCTCTGATGAGTTTTTTTCTCTCAGAAGTCTGAACACAAACTGGAAAGAACACTGGACTTGAGCACGGTTCCCTGCAGCACAGCCACATACTGAAACCTCTGCTCGCCTGTGTAGGCCATTTGAGGACTTCTCCCTATCTCCTTTGCTTTTTGCAGTCTTCAACCTCAGCTACTAATAACTAAATGCTTTCTTTACCAGAGTTTCAGTGGTCTTGGTGTCTCTTCACAGCAAAAGAACACTAAGAACAAAAGAACAATTTCATTTGCATTATTTCATATGAACAGGTATTATAATGGTAAATTAAGATGAGTTAGTTATATTAACTTCCAAATGAAACAAAATAAGAAAATTATCTTCTTGCATTATACTTTTCCCCAATAAAAACACTATTTTTCAGCTCCAAGTTAGAGGGTTTTTTGTTTTGTTTTTTGTTTTTTTCAGGTTATGAGATAAGGAATTATTCAAAACTTTGTGTCAGTAAATTTGATCAAAATTTTATGTTGTGAAGTCTTACATTGACACTAATACTGCCATTACTATTTTGTACAGCATAATAGCATTGCCTTCGTGTACTGTATAAAAAACACTGGGTAAGTTTCTCATTCCCAGCATACAGAACATCAGATACCACACGAGGTTTCTATGAAATAATGTCAATAGCTAGTCAACAGGCATCTCCAATCAATGTCTCATGTGTTATCCCTCTATTTCAGAAGTAACGCTGATCTAGATGACACACCACTTTCCTTTGTATATCTTGATTGATATATCCCGCTATGCGTCTACAAGCATTCCCCCAGTAATTGAATCTGTATGATATTATGTTGAGTAACTTAGCAGCTGCTTTACATGTGGCCTAGCTAGTTTGGCCATTCCCTTCTGTCTGTTCGCTTCTTTACATGCTTTGAAACATCTGACTTCAAACTACAGAGAGCATTTGTACTTGGTTCAGCTGTGTACAATTTAGTTTGTTTCCTAGCATCTGTGGTAAAATATACAAGAATTACACACATTTTGAAACTAATTTACTATCTGCTCAGCTAGTCTACTTTATCTGGAAGAGTTTCTGATGTTGCCAACAATGAAGAAGGGGCTATGGATCAAATAGTTTCTGATACAGTGATAAAAGCCTCTTAGACACCAGAAAGTTAAACAATCACACCAGTGATAGTCTAAAATAAGGAGGGGGGGGGAACATTATTATATCATCTGCAGAAACCATCCTTCTGTTTAGTGTTTTCCTCTAGAAAACAACACACACACACACACACACACACACATACACAAATGCCCACATATGCACACACACACACACACACACACACACACACAAACATCTGATGTCAGGTTTTTTTTAGGATCTCCGATGAAAGGGAAAAAAAAAACACCTTGGCCATATTTATTAGTTTGTCACTCCTCTTTTTTAGGACAGGAAGCTGTAAATTGAATCAGTCTGCACCTTCTAGCCCTTGAATAAATATAATGAAAATAAAATGAAATTATCTTCACCTCAATCTATGTATGCTCTTTTGTTTCAGATAAGATCAAGATATTTATGGCTGCCACTCAAAAAAAAAAAAAAAAAAGAAAAAAAAAAAAAAAAGGAGGAAAAAAAAAAGAAAAAAAAAAAAAAAAAAAAGCAGGCAAGGCGTGCTGTGTCTCCATGT
>NC_034594.1:35531263-35574255 GCF_900095145.1 Mus pahari | reverse complement strand
CTGTAAATTGAATCAGTCTGCACCTTCTAGCCCTTGAATAAATATAATGAAAATAAAATGAAATTATCTTCACCTCAATCTATGTATGCTCTTTTCTTGGAGCCTAGCTGACACAGTGTTTTACACACACACACACACACACACACACAAAAAAAAAAAAAAAAAAAGGAGGAAGAAGAAAAGAAAAGGAGAAAAAGAAAAAAGCAGGCAAGGCGTGCTGTGTCTCCATGTTTTCACTGAGTCATTAAGAAGCTGCTTTAGAAATCACTGAAATTAGTAACTCTCTTTTCCTCTACTCATTCTTTAGTTTCTAGAAACATTTCGAGTGCTTTTGTCAAGTAGGCAATCAAATAAATCTTCCCTTGATTTTAATAATAATTAAAATTTATTTTAAGCATTTCCCAATATTTATAGGGAAAGTTTCTGAAAGTTCCTTTGACTGGTGAGTGGAACATTCCGGCTGGCAGCAGGATGGAATTCTTCTTGGAAAGAACTATTAGTATATTAAAAATAAGCATTAGAGTTTGGGGAGGAAAAAAGGCATAGGGTGTGACATTTTTCATGTGGCTAGAGTGAAGTAAGAGATTTGAAGGCGAAACAAATCTGGCAAATTATAAGTTATGGTAGTAATTCAAGGAAGTCATAAAATAGAAGGCTTTTATTGTACCAGAGAGACAGTTTGGTGCTATTAGTGGATTAAAAAGCATGTGGGTCTGAGAGTCTCAGAAAGATGGAAGCTTGAAAGAGCTGGTGGGTTAAATATTAACAGAGAAAAGATGTTTACTGACAGATTCTGCAAACACACTCTAATAAATAGGATCCTCCAAAGCATTCAAAAATAGAACTGTGCAAAGCCACAGGAATCTATGCTATCGATCTTCCCACCAAATTTTGGTCTCCTGCAGTAAATGCATCGCTTCCCTGCCATCCAGACGTGTGCTAGTCCTTCAGCACAGCCTCGCCAGAACACTCGAAAGCTAGTAAAAATAGAGGGGGTGGGAGATTGGTGACAATTTTGCACTTGTCTTTAAAAGCTGGCTCCCTGTGCTGAAGGCAGCGAACTGTGGTGCAAACGTGTGAATGCGAGCTTCCAGCAGACCTGAGCTCAAAGCGAGCTGCACACTTGAGCCTCTGGGAGCCTCAGAGTCCTTATCGGAATTAATGGCACCACCATACATATTTCTCAGGACTGCTTTTTAGTGCTTAAAATGTAACACTCAAACATACTAAGATGCAAATCCAATTCTGTAAGTCTGGCCTAGGCCTCCGATGAGAGTTTGTAGCAAGCTCCCAGTATTGCCCACACTGCTGGTCCAGGAGCAGACATTGAGTGAAGGGTACAAATTCTCTAAGAATTTAGTGTGCACTTAACTGCCATTTCATAATAGCACTATTCTTTGATTTGGGTGTAAACTGGTTCTGACTCTACAAAACCGTCTTTGATCAAAGGGAACTAAGGCCTTGCCAACTGCAGAGGATCTAAAGACACACTGTGATGGATGCCGGTGCTCATAGTTTTAAGAGAGTGAAGGTCCGGCTTCACTGCATCACTCACTAAGTCTTCAGAACATTTCACCAAAATTGCATGATACAACCAGCTTCTCAGGTAAGCACCCTTCAGTCTGGGGAAATAAAGAGAACACCTGCCTTAACAGACAATACAATGGAGCCTGTATAGAACATCTTACTTAGAAACCCCCGCGTTCCTGAGCACCAAGAGAGTTTAGCAGTGGTTCTCAGCCTGAATGTTGCCATGACCCCAATCATAAATTATTTTCATTGCTACTTCATAACTGTAACTCTGCTACTGTTATAAATCCCAATGAAAATAACTGATACATAGGATATCTCATTTGAGGACCCCAAAAGGGAAATATAATACATTTTGTCTATACACATAGGTATGTTGTGAAGAATTCACTCCAGAGCCTTAACAAAACTTCAGACAAGTTAATGGACAGTAAGTAATATCACCTGTGAAAGCCCTTTAAGAAAAGATGTGCGGCCTGAATAAGGACTGGGCAATTATTTGGGTTGGGAAACGCTCAACTGTTGAAATTCACACTGTAAAGGTCTCCACCTAACACAAAATCTAAATTGCTTTAGAGCCATAGACTAAATAAAATGAAAATAAAATTTTATGAATTATGTTTATCTTATTAGTTTAGTTAACACATTTCACTTGCTACCCTACCATAATGCTGAGATATCATTTGTAATTTTTATTACATTTTATCTTAAATATCAACTTTTGTAACCAAGTAAGGATAGTTAGGAGGAATTTTTTTTACTGTGAAGTTTTTTGAGTTTTTTTGTTTTTGTTTTGTTTTCTCTTGTTTTTGGATTTGTTTGTGCTAATCAAATTAAATACACATGCTAAGTGAGCATAATGTAATCAGGTTTAATAAACTAATGCATTTATGAAGTATGCAATAGTTGTTGTAAAAGTAAGACCTTGAGCATCTAGCCAGGTAGACAGAGCTTGGGATGGGTGGACTGGCTGAGAGATAACAGGGAGCTCTGAGCTGCACTGTGAGTGTGATTTTTGCTAAAAATCAAACAGGATGTAAACCCCAAAGGAATCCTTTTCATTGGAGATAACAGCATGAAAATAATTGTAACTGTACTTGCAAGAAAAGAAAATAGACTTCTAAAAACATCTTTTCAAATGTCCTTTGATGTGACAAGACCCATACCCTCTCCAGTGGTATTTCTTCACAGAAGCTTGAGATGGAGCCAAGAAGAAAAGTGAGCTACTTATAGATGCCAGGATCCTAGCCATACCTGGGAAGGAAACAATGCTATTACCATAGTCATAGGATTGTGGTAAACCTGAAGAATCTGTAGGTCACATGGGCAGAAATAAGCTACCATCTGCTTCTACCAGCAGGTGGATGAGAAAACATACAGCCTTTCTCACTAATTACCTACAACAGCATCTAACTCTAAATATTTTGCATGTAGAGATTTCCTTTCTATGTTTATAAATACACATATATGACAAAGAAGCACTTATTTTAAAGATCTTAATACCTTGTTTGTTAGGTAATTAGTATTTAGGAGAGGGTCTATGCTGACAGCTCGGCAAACAGAAATCTCCATTCATCTGCTACAGGGTTACTTGTATACCTTGGCAGGCTTCCTCACGTTGCTTTGTTGAATGGTTTGCCCATATTCCACAGAAAACTGCCTTGTCTTTCCCAAGCCACCTTGGATACCTCTCCCGATAATTAACCTGTAAGGTAGTACAGTGGAGTAAGCTGCTCATTTCGTGAGTCTTGGAAAATGTCAATTTAATGTCAAAATATTTTACGTTATTTTCCTCTAGAGGCACCTGCACTATTTAATCATACCAACAAATAAATATAAACGAAGTAAAAAGCCATCATGAATTCGAGGAAAATAAAGTACCCTTCAGCCATTGCTCAGGCTTCTGTGATTCTTCAACATGACCATGTAGCCCCTAAGCACATCTGTGTGACAGGGAACCAGCCCCTCAGTACAGCTGACCTCTCTTCTTCCTGCAAAGAGCTGGGTTGCATTTGCAAACCGCAGTGTAGGCAAGCATGGCTATGTGACTGCCTTCCATTTGATGATTTGGAGAAGACATAATAAGATGTATCGCTTTCAGATTTCCTTGCACAGAAACTTTCAGGCTTGTTTTCTCCAGCATCACCCTTTTTCTGACTGACTTGGACAGAAGTAAACAAGGTAGCCATGTCTTGTAAGAATGAGAAAACAAATAAACAAACAAACAAAAAAACAGCAGTTTTGCTGCGTATGAAGCCCATTACCCATGCAGAGTTTAAATATTAAGACATAAAGTCCTACTGTTTGAAGAAATTTTTCATCTGGGAGTCAGCGGTGTTAGCAATAGACAGGACCATCTTGAAGTGGTACATGACGAAACTACAACATAGACTCTAGAACCATATAGAGCAAATAAAATAGAGGAGGGTCTGAGTAATCCTGGGTTTCAGAGAAATGGCTTTTATTTTTTGTATAAGTAAACCCAAACTGGCTTAAGTAATGAACTGTTACAGACTCATACTGATTTCTTCATCTCATCCGATGTTTAAAATTTAACTGAGTCAGGTAAGTATTATTTTTAAACAAACACTATACGAAGTGAATGTAGTCCAAGCACAAATGCTCTCATTTAAAAAGGTTGAACCAGAAGGCACTGGGAATACATGAAGGCACGTTCTCAAATCAATCTCAAGGGCATCGAGAGTGGAGGTGCTATTACCAGCAGATGGAAAATGCCCAGAAGGAAATGGAAAGGGGAAGGAGGAGTATTTGGATAAATAATGAAACCATCTCATGATAAAATGGAGGAACTAATGGGAGGTGTGGGTGACAGATCATGGGAAAGAGCCTGGCGGGCTGCATGTAAACAGCCACATGGTCAAGACAAGATGTCTCCCCTAACTACACTGGCATCTCTTTGTAAGTACACTTCATCCCTGCATCTTCCTACCTTCCTTCTTTACATCAACTATCTCAAATTAATGTCTTAAGGTCCTAGTTGTCCGAGGAATACAGTTTGTTAAAGTTTTTATTTTTAAGTGATTTATAAGTCACTTAAAGGGTACATTAACTTTATCAACTCTAACACTTTCCTGCACAATTAAGAGAAATGAACCCTGTCTCTTGTACTTTCCCTTCTTTCACACATATTTGTATTTCCTAGGTGTTGGCTCTGCTTTTGTTAAAATAGTGACAAGAAAATACACCCAGAAGCAACTGAAGTTAGGGCTAAAATTTATGCCCCGCAGTACTTAACTGCAGAAGTATTAAAACGACTATGGTACACATGGGGACGCATCAAGCCAGGATTTACTATCACTGAAATCACCCAGTGTAGCTGAGTACATTACAAAACCCAACACCATAAAGGAGGCTGCAATATGGGGACAGTGTGATGGGAAAGCAAGCGTTTCAGGAAATAAAGGCTTGGAGGCTTTATGGCTTCGGTAATGCCTGTCACTTAATACACTTTATAAAAATTTGCTTATTAAGTTTTGTAGGACAAACTAGCACATCTTGCCTCCTCTTCTTGCAGTGGTGCTGATAGAGCTCTCAGACAGCTGCAGGTGCGTTCTCCCTGAGCCCCCCTCCCCCACTTTATTACAATACACGTTGTTCAGAAATTTTCAGTTCGGCTATAAACAATCTACTTTATCAACAACATGCTTTTGCACTCTTTGAAATGGTGCTTTGAGGCAGATAAATGAAAATAAGGATGGCAGGGTGCCAATAAAAATTCTGCAAACTGTGCCTTCTGCGGAGTACAGAAGAAAGCAGCTGAGCCTTTTATTTCTTACAGTTGATTCTGAAATCCTGTTCTGTTCCTACAATTGCTGCTTTATTTTTGTTGCCTGTTTGTTCTAATCTCGGCTGACACTTTTAGATAGTAACAGCTCACACACTTTTAATCAATACTAAAAAGAGATTTCGGGGGTTGGGAGTCTGCTAGCTTTTCAACATCTATTGAGTGTCCATGGTGTGTATGAAGGTTGGATTCTGGAATTTAGAATGCACAGAACACTAAAAAAGTATCATTTGTTTCTGCTCCAAACCGACGACTTTAATATGTGCAGCCTGGATTCTAAATTGAGGTCTCTGCACTCTAAACAATTCTAAATGTAAACGTTATTTTATAGATACATATATTTTTTCACTGTGTTTACTTTGTTTGTTTTACAAATTTAACTTTAAAAAAGATCTTCTCAGTGGAATAACAGAGAAATCCAAGTTAATCACTTCTCTGTGTGCATCATAATATATGAGACTGGCATTGGGTGTCTCAGCTTCACATTGGTTTGGATTATGGAAAATTCAAATTCCAGTGTAGTTTTCTGTAAATTAACTTTATATTCAAGCTCACTAATTAAAGTCTTGCTACCAGATATTAGTTTGGAAACACCCAATTACAAAGTGCATCTGTGCACTGTAGGCTTTTGATTCACAAAGAGCTCCTAGAGGATCCTTCTTGGGAATTGATAGTTTTATTAACTTTGAGGTCAAGTCATATATGTCCACGACCCAAAGTCAGCTACAGACCACCTTTCTTTTCCATATTTTTCAATTATAATCAAAATTATTCTTATACCTATTAAAATTAAAAATATGTCAGGTCATAAATGTCCAACATTGAAAAACAGTTTTTAAATGGACTCACTATAAGTGCTAACAGTAAAATTAAATAGCAGTGAATTCTATCTATTTGTGTATTTAATTTTACATTATGTGAAATCATGGCAAAATACTTCGTAAATTTAGCAGCCTGATTAAATGGCCATTTGTTTCTGGTTACAAACACATTCCAAAATTATTGGGCATTTTATGACACAGTGACATTAATTTGGAACTCAATATTATAAAAACTAGGACATATTTGTCCTGTCACTATCAGTACTTTCTCAAGATGAGGAATTTCTGGAAATTCAAATATCCTCGGGTACTGACAAATTGCTAATAGTTTTTATATATTATACTTTAATATATATTTTAAATGACAGGTTTGGACATAACCATAGAGTAAAATGATACAAGAAATTGCATATTAATAAAGTTTATGTATTTACACATTTTACATTAGGATTCTCAAGCTAAGACAGTAGTATCATAAAATGATTCTATGTTAGAAAAATGTACTGCGTTGATGAATCATTTTAAGCACCATATTCGCGACATTTCAAAGATAAAGCAAATTTGGACACATTGCTGTGACATCTCTGCTCCCATCCCGCTCAGCATCCAAGTGAGAGTTGGAATACAGCCACCCCACTTTGTACTTGAGTACAAAGAGCAAGCAAGAGAGTTCTGGGAAAGCATAAACAGAGATCTGAATTTCTCAACCATATAAGAAGCAGAATTAAGGCTAAATTGAACACATACGCACACAACAAAAGGATTAACATGGGGAAATATGACTTTTATGGATAGCAAATGACATTTTTTTGGCTGTGCATAACCTCAGTTAGCCCTAATTCTTTAAATCCACCCTGTCTTTCTACTCAACAGTTCCTCCTCTGCAGAGTTCTCCAAGAACACCTGGGCCTGGTTCTCATTCTTCCACCTCATTGTCTTTTGCAACAGCCACCTGATTCCAATGAGGCCCTAGAATTTCAGCATGGCTGATAAGACAGTGGCTCAACATTTGCCACAGACCTCTAACCGTGACCCCTCTGTGTGCTAGAATCCTATCCTTGATTGTATTTTCACCAATCTTGGTAAAATCACTCCATATTCAAAAGTCAAGTGCTTCTGCCTTCTTGGTCGCCCTTTTTACTAACCTCAGAATACCAAATGGGCGTTGTCTGTACAGTTCTAGGATGATCCGTCCACATAAGTTGTTCTTTACTCCACTTTGAAAGTTTTCAAAGGCTTGAAGAGCAAGAACAGTGCTTTGAACTGTGTACAGGTGACAGCATAGTAAATAGTGTTTGATGGATGAAAGAAGACAGTTCATTTTCAATTTAGCAATGTTCTTTTGCATCATCACATCACATGGAGAGTGTGCTAGCATCAGGAGAGAGACTAATTAAAACAGAAGTCATCTATGAGCTCACAGAGATGTGCTTGCTCATGGAGAACAGAGACTAGACTCTGATGAAGGTTGTAGTAGATGCTTGGGTTTATTTTGCTGTGTTACACAGTGAGAAAAATGTGTTCTTATCAGGCATATAGAACGACAAACCATCAGCACATTAGAACTTACACTGGGCTGAATTTAATCATCAGAAAATGATCCAGAGCAATCATTCCACATTCTTAGGTGAGGAAAATGGTCCTTCTAGCCTTTTCATCAGTACAGGCTTTAAACTGCTTGTCTGTCCATTTGCTTGTAAATGCAGCACTCAAGATTTGACAGATTCTGATCCACATACATTTTTAACCCTTTTGAGATCAAAACAGCTCACCCAAAATACAGTTTGTTGAGATAGTGCTTTCTAATGTGTCTCTCAAGTAGGAATCAATTTAGCATAATGTTCACAAATAGCTTAGATTATTAGAGATCAAATGAAGAGAAACAGGTCAACTAGCAAATTCAAAATGGCAGCACTTCCGACTTATCCCCCACAGTGAATGTGTTCTCTCGACTAGGGCATGGCCACACTCTGATTAAATAGTCCAAATAGCAAATTCAGTGTGTGATGTGTTTATTTAACCTCTCAACATCTTATCCTAAAATTCTAAAAGAGGAATGATCAGCCCCTATTTCCCCAATGCTGAGCTTTGTAACACAGAGAAACAGAAGCAATATCCTGAAAACGGTGTGTTCCCCCAAATGTCTGCTACTGCTCAAGGAAGTAAAAACCAATAGTACTATTAAAAACACTTGACCTCTTTTAACCTTCAGAAAAGCCTATACATTGTTATTAAATCTTTTAAATGTAAGCATTTTTCAAGGAAAAAAAGAAAACCTATGGCTATGCACCACTTAATATGGAATTGTATGTCCACTGGAGAAAAGTTATTTGGGGAGTAAACGATGTGAATGAAGAGAGATGCGCACTGATAAAATACAGAGCCACGCTGTACAGATACAGTTCAAATACGTGACTTTGACAGTGTTATCAAGATCCCCTAAGGAAGTAGGAAGCGGCTCACTCTGCAGGCAGAAGTTTCTCAGAGGCCCTTTAAGAGGTCCAGGGTCTTGCTTCTGGTAGGTTCCAACCATCAGTTGCCTGGTGACCTTGGTTTGCTACAGAGTAACTACCATCTTTCTGCTTCTATTGCCTACCCAGTCTCTTCCAGATGTAAAAAGCTCATCGAGGAGAAAGGAAAGAAAAGTCGAACTTGGAGGCTCCTAAGTGATCTCACTGCAGAGGACCTGGTTAATGCAAAGGACATAAACAGCCACGGCTAGGCAAGCTGAGCTGAATGTTGTCTGGGAGGCCCTCTCTCCCCATCCGCGTGTGGCACGCCCACCAGCCTTCGCAGGGCTTAAAGCATTCATATCAAGGGGCTGCAAACCCCTGGGCAGAGACACACCATATACACAGCAGATATGGAAAATGTATGAGGAGAAAAGATTAACTGACAAAAAGTTAATTAAAACTGCTCTGATTATGAGGTAGAATTTAACAATTACTTTAAAAAATGCAGTGTGACACAGTGCAGCACTGGAGCTGAATTAATCATGAATGAGGAGAGGGATGTTTAATTTTTGTGTGCATGAGAAAAACACTCAGCAGACTCCACAATTAGAGCAGGGAACCAGCATGGCATGGCACAACGAAAGGCGGGTTTCCCCGGTGGTCTTTTAGGAGGGAGCGAAGCAGATGTGCTCAAATATTTACAAATGCACAATATTCACATCCTCTTCAGATGCCCATGCTCCTGATTTCACAAGGAGTTGCCTTCAATTTGGAGACCCTGGCGGGAGCTACGTGCTCCATGACTCACCCAAGACAGTATAAACTGCGTTACCCAGGGCGGTGTCGCGTCCAACTCATACACTAGTTAGAAGAGCGCAAAGGTAACCAGTGTCAAGGAAACAGTGGTCCTCACTTATTAATGATGTCACCTGGGAAATGTTAGTGCACTTTCCAAAAGGAGAGGAAAACTACCCAGCAGGTAAGACCGCCCGTACACACTGACCTCAGAAAGCACATCCTTAAAATGTAAGAATTCTCCAATGTCTCCATGGAAAAGTACTATGGGAGAGATACAAGCCCAGATCTCTCATGCCAGAGAGTATCTTCCCAGGCGTCAGATGGAGTCGCACCTTTGATAATTCTGTAATACTACCTTGAAGAACAATACAGCCAAGGCGGACACAGTGCCTCTGGCCTGCCTTCTCCAGCAATAATATACTACAGAAATCATTTGCTTCCCTTTTGGATCATTGTCTAAGGCAGAGCATGCTTTCAATATTTTAAGCTTTTTCTGAACATTGTTTATTATTTATTTATTGTGTTTGAAACAGAGAAATGGGAGAAAACGGAAAACTCTTCAGTGTTTACTTCTCACGCTCCCAAAGATTTCAAATAGCAAAAGAGAAGCATCAGGCGGCTCATCTTAGATTCCCTGCACTGGGTGTCACGCACAACATGCCAGGGAGGAGAATTTCACTGTTCTGCCTGCTTCCTAGAATGGTTTGTGGAGAGGGGAAAAAGTTTCTTGAAGTCCACTGTCCCCCAGCTATCACAGAGATGAGTCAAAGAGAGCAATAGTCTTGGCTTACATAAGGTCATATTTTTAAAAACTTCATTCAAAAGTCAAAATTTGGGATAGGGGAAATGGCTCAGTGGGTGATAATATTTGATATGAAAGCGTGTGCATCTGAGTTCTAGTCCCCAGCATCCTGATACAAAGCTTGACATGGCCATGCACACCTGTAACATCAGCATGACACAGAGCTGTACACTCACTCACACACACGCGCACACACACACACACACATGCACACACACAGAGGAGAGGATGGAGGAGGGAGGGGGGAGGGAAAGGGAGGGGAAGGGGGAGACACAGAAATAAAGACAGAAATAAATTTTAATTTTCAAAATTTTAAATTCATTTATCATTATACTGAAACTAATTAATATCCAATAATCCATAGTCATTATTGCTGGAATCAAAAAGTACATCCACAAAGAATAGTGATATAACTTTGACTCGGAGGTAAGAGCTAGACTTTCAATCAAAACTTCTGCTGCGTAAGTGCTTGGTGATATCAAACAGGTTAATGTTCTGACAGTTGCTTGATAGGCATCCCAGTCACCAATGGTTCAAATCGGCATACTGCATCTTTCCATGCCAGACCTGCATGGAATTCTAGAAGACTCTGCTTGGAATATTGGTAATTCTTAGAATAACTGCCCTGATTTCTCTCTGATACCCACTGGAAGGAGGGTTTATCTGCTGTCCTCAGGTTGCCTTACTCTAATAATCATTAAAATAAATGATATTTTCAAATATTTGTCACTGTTAGCATCTGATAGATGCACCCCCTTCAGTCTGTTGTAGAATGTGTGTGTTCCATTTAACAGCAGAAAAAGTTAAGGCAATGCCATTGTTCTTAATTTACTATGGCATTTCATATTATTAACCACATTCGTCTCATACGTGTTTTAAAATATTATTATGTTTTGTTCCACTTAAATATATATCTATAGACACAAGACAAAGCAGCAGTGTTGCCCACAAGTCTGTGTCTATGCTGTGACACTTACTTCTTTCCAATTCTATTACTTCATCCACAATAATTCATGTTGTATAATATGTGCAAAAATACACATACATGTTACACGGTGTTTTCAGTGTAAACATGTACTACTGCCACATGATTGCATGTTTGTGAGTAAATATGTGTGCAATGTTTTTTGTTTATTTTCTTTCAACTTTTTATTGATTTTTATGGATTCAGATTCTATAAAGAAATCCCCAAGTTTAGCTACCTGCAGAGATACCCCAGAACAAAATTTTGTTATTAGATATTTTCTTTATTTACATTCAAATGTTATCCCCTTTCCTATTTTCTCCTCTGAAAATCTGCTATCCTCATTCCCTTCCCAACCCACCCCCAATCCTGGACCTGGCATTCCCCTAAACTGGGGCATCTCCTCCCATTGATGACTGACTAGGTGTGCAATATTCTTAAGAAATTGGAAAACACAAATGTTCTTTATAAAATCAAATAGAAAATAATAAGAAATATCTTAATAATGGAGTCTGGTTTTATGAAAAGTCATATAAGTTTTAACCTATTTCTCTTCATCATATTTTTTAAAGAGCTTAAGGTAGTTTGTAGGTTAAAATTATTATTCTAAGTTAATGAAAGATTAATGCTAATAGTGTTAAAACCTTTATTACAGCAGCAAATACTCTAATATTACAAAATTCTTGTTGATTTATTTTTAGGACAAAATTTAAACTATTTCTTCTGTCTTCAGAGTAATTATACCATAATGATAGGACATAATAAAATACTAAATTATTAGTTAAATATGTTCATCTGGTTTATTTGTTCTTTTCTGTTTTGATATTGAAATTTTGAAAATCAACATATTGTTTTGTAATATTGGTTAACAAAGTTCTTAAATATTTTCAGAGAATAAACCTTATGTCAAAATGAGAAAAATAAAACACAACTAAACAAAATTACAAAACCCTTTAATGGAAGTACTTGAGCTAATGTAGCAAACCAACCTACTGGAAAGAGCCATCATCATGCCTGGCTGCTGTCTACATGGAACAGCTTTACTTTTTCACTGAAATATTTTGGCATAGAATGTGTGTGTGTGTGTGTGTGTGTGTGTGTGTGTGTGTGTGTGTGTGTGTAAAATTTTTAAAGTTAATGTTACTTTGGGACTAAGATTATCACTCTAAAATAACCAAATAATTTTACTAATAGTATTAAAACTCATTATTATCCCAGAACATACTCTTTGATTTTGAAAAATCTTGTTGATTCGTTATATCATGTCATTATGACAAAATCTTGTTGAATATATATGTATCTATCTATGTATTATAGATACACATATATATATACCTATTCATTTGCTTTATTAATTGAATTGATTTTATGGAATTTTTAGAAAAATCAATTGAATTATTAGACTTTTGAAACATTTTTGGCTTAAGACTAAATTAGCTGAAGAAAGTAATGGCATTTTCTTTCTAAATCAGATCCTTCCCCGGCATATTGCAACATCACATTTTCCTTTGAAACACACTTATTTAATAGTAAGATTTTGTCCTTTTTCCTAAACATATGCTCTCCTTTCAAAAATTAAATGCCTGACATACATCACAAAAAGAGAAAATGAAATAAAGTTTAAGCAAAAATAAAGTTTCCCCAAACTAGTAGACTTCTTGAAATTAACTTTAGGATACTAAAAAACTAAAAAATAAAAAAAATAAAAAATACTGGGCTGAAATGAGCGGCGTGGTTTTCTGAGTCTAGTATTTTGCTAAGTAATAAATGAGATTGGCTGTGGCATTTTAAAATGAAAGAGTTTATAATTCATTTGAAGTTTTGAGTCATCATAGAGCATTTGAAAGCAGAAGCAACAGTATTAGCTTTGTTATTTTTAAAATATTGTCTATGCAAATATCACTTAATGTTTAAACAACTGCACTAGGAGAAGCCAGTATTGTTTCTAGGCAGGGTCACTTCACTCATTGTGAGTACCATGTGCTTTTAGTTGAATCAACGGGACTCCGCTGGTCATTTCCTTTCACGTGATGGGACAATACACATTCTCTGTTCTCTGTCATAACACTAATGATTACTCATAAAATGTCTTTGTGAACATTCCAGTTCAGTGTTCCACTTCAGAGCTGTCTTGAATTCATGAGTCAAGCAACACAGTGTGATTATTTGCCACTTTTAGAGCTTTCCTTCAACCCCTGGACAGATCATTTTCAATTCACCATCTTTTGTTTGTGTCGAAACATTATGCATCTCTTGACACTTCTGCAGAATACCTGTTACAATGTTTGTCTCTTCACCTCCCCCATACCCCGGTGTTCACACCTCCAGGAATTATCATGTTACAAGTAAACAAATATGTTCTATCTACCAGTTTGCAAAAGTGGGCAAAACAAGTTTTTTTTAACCACTACTCAACATACACTGTAAATACATCTCATGCATGCTTATTAAGTTTTAATTGAAACATTAAATCTGAGGCTATGCTACTATTGAATTCATGGACACTGCTAATTCCTTATACATTTTGTTACCATTGTTCTTTGCATTAAACAGATGTTGGTAACTCACAATAATGACTTAGAGATTTTACAAGCTTAAACACAAAAGAAAAGGGTGAAATTTTAGTTAAATTTAAAGATGCCCATATATAGCCTAGTAAATATATAATTTCCTCCTGAAACACCATTTTTCTAAAGTGCGATTATTTCATGTGGGGACTATGGGGAGTGTGCTCTGGTATCAGTTTCTGGATATGGAAACAGTGGACCACTGAACTGGAATGTTCACAAAGACATTTTATGATTAATCTTTAGCATTATGACAGAGAACAGGGAACACAGATAAAAATTCTTTTACCTAAAGTGGAGTCAGATTAGAGACAGCTGGAGGGAAATTCAACTAACCAAGAATCCCCATCACTGAGTTTCTGTCAAGTTTGTGGGTCTGTGTTGTAGGGTAGGGAAAATCAGCTATGAGACACTGTCCTAGGCTCCACATAGAAAGATCAAAGGCTGACAAATTCACTAGGTGAAGGCCAGCACTGGGAGAGCTTCAACATTCACCAAAATAGAAGAGACACTCTAAAAATATGTTTTGTTTTGTTTTGTTTTTTCTGAGAATAATTTCAATGTAGCCAAAACCCGAAATGTTACAGGACCAGCAGCAAGCAGTTTATTATTATAATTCAACTCCAGAGAGAGCAGAGGGCATCAGATAACTGCATGAAAACCCTGAACACATAATGTCCGTGGATGTCCTAAATTACAGACCAATCCTGGCCTGCCTAAATTTTTTCACCAATTTTTTTTAGTTTTAAATGTTTTCAAATAAAATAGAATTGCATAACTTTGCCTCTCTCTCTCTTCCTCCAATCTGCCCCACTCCTTTTTACCCTGCTACTCTTAACTTGATAGCCTTTTTTGTTTTTATTATTATGTTGCACATACGCACCAATCCATGCGTACACCATACATATAGACATATATTTTTGCTACTTACTAAATGCGAGTAACATCCTTGGAAGCCTAGTATATGAATAGCGTTGTACTAAGTTCTAACTCATCATCATTATGGTATAAATTCAGATTTATGTGTAATACCTTATACCTTTCAAATGTAAATACACGTCTATGTGTTGCATGGATGTGAAATAAATGGGGTAAAAAGTCTTTAAGAATTGTGTTATGTTTAAAAAGCAAATATTCTTAAATATTTACAATATATATTAGCAATATATTAGTAAAAGTCTCCATGTGGAGAGGTATAACAATACATTTTCTAACAATAAATGAAATGCAGATGTCAAATTTTCTAGTTACCATAGTTTTTATTTCAGAGACAAGATTTTCCTCAGTGACAAAAATATTATAAATAATAGTGTCACCTTTTTTACTAATTGTAATTTAATTTGGCAATAAATTATTAGAAATGTATGATTATATATCAATCACTAAACTTTGGGAACAATACTCAATGTATTACTGATATTTATTATACTAGATACAGTGTACAGATTGTATTCAAATGCTTAATGTTTGAATGCCAGACCCTTAAGCACTCATTTCAAGAAGAGATGCTAATTGCTTGTGTGAACTTATTGCCCAACCTTCAGTATTTAGTAAGACCCTGGGTTATGCTCAAGGACTCGTCTCTTAGCATAACAGAAAGTATGGTTCTAGGCAACTAACATCTCATGTCTTCCAGCCAAAGAAAGACTTCTTGGTGGAGGACATTTCCAAATCATCTTGCAGTTGGCTAATTTAAAATTTTATTCTGCATCAAACAAAAAAAATCTAATCTGCCATGATGAATAAATTCCTTTTGTAGTTACTTACATGTTCTTATGAGCTGTTCACATTACTGAACATTATTGCATTATTTCAAACATGGGATCACCACAAGGTCCTGGTGCAAATACATTTCTCATGCGTGCTAGCTATGAGCAGTGCTCAGCTTACTCACCAAGGAAAACATTAATTCTCTTTATCATTCCCCTCCCTGCAAGCCACAGAGGACTTCCAACCAATTAAAACATTCTTCAAGAATGTGGTGAAGTATGACCAGAACCTCCCAACCACAGTAAAGTGGTCTGTAAGCTAAGTGAGGTGACGGGGGGGAGATAATTACCATCAATATCCACCCACATAGGAAACTGTAAACTTATCATTCCTCTCTGTGGCATGATTGATGTAATATGTTCATTTTCGTGCTCATTCTTATATGTCAGGATGTTGTCTAGAAAAAGGTGTCTAGACAGAACGGAAAAGAGCCTTTTTCGGTACATCTTGTAATAGTTGTAAAATATGTATTAAAATAGATGATCTGGTTTCTGCATAGTAGGAACTTCTAGAAGGGTTATTTCTTGAGGTGGAATATTTCACTCTTTTTCTAAAGATGGTCTTTATACACAGATCAAACCTGTGAAATGTAAGACTCCTAAAGTCTCTTGGCAAATCTATCCAACTATGCATAATAGTCAGAGAGATCCGGAGCAAAATTCTGAATAATCAATTCAGCCTCATCCACAGAGACATTGCACCATTACTCTGCAGACCATAAAGCTATGAGCATCAGGTACTATGTGGTTTCATCAGGACTTTTGAGCCACCGAATTAAGCTTTGTATGCAATATTCTGCTTGCCACTGGGAAAATTGCAGGTCTTGGCTTCATGTAGCCAAATCCAGTAGCACTCGGGGTCCTGTGGGCACTGTCATTGACATGTCACATAGATTACACCACTTAGTCACTCTTACATAACTGAGTCTGTGTGTTACAGTGCAAGAGAACAATTGCTTTCAAGGCATGGGCTACAATAACTTCACATCTCCCACTCATTAAACACCTGCTGTCAGGCAATGACCATGATCACCCATCTAAACTTCTTATGCTCATTCAGAAAGTAGCTTCATCATGGTCTCAGTTGAAGACAAGGCTGAGACTGAGTAGCCAGACATGGAAAATTCAAACACATCTTCACTTCCCTAAATCAGTGTTCTTTTCAAAATAGAAAAGATGTTAACTCTTCTGTTTTTATAGAGTGCAGCTGACCAGAAGTATACTTTTTCTTCCTGAGTATTAAGACCACACTCTAAACTCATCTTTGTGACTTTGCTACCTATTGTTTCAAACATTATTATTCTAGAGTTTGCATTATATATGATCTGTGATATCTATATTATAGATATATAGATATCTATAATTTAGAATTATTACCAGAAATTTTTTTGTTGAAATATTTAACCTCAATTAGGGGCTTCTAACCTGACATTGATCATTCAGGTCCCAGATAGAAGACAGTCATGACCTTTATGTTTATAATAAGCCTTTAATAACACTAAGGCTTGGTAGCTATCTACCCTCTATGCTATTATAACATATTTTCTATCCATAACTCTGAGTTATTACTTACTATACTTCATCTGGGCCATTCTTAACTACAATCAGCAAGCAGTCATGGCCATGCTTTCTTGACCCCTAACCACGGTATCTTTCTTCTCTCTCCCTCCTTCTCCTCTTCCTCATGCTCTGGCCCCAAGCCCAGGACCATCAAGCTATGCCTGTCTCAATTCTGCCCAGCTATATGCTATAGGCATCTTTATTCACCAGTCAGGGATAGGGATAACTTGGGGGACAAGGTCACATAGCATCACCTGGGTGTATGTGTGGCCTCTGGTTGGTGGTTTAGTCTCTGTTAGCCCTATACAGGTTAGTTGATTCTATGTTTTCTTGTGCTGTCCTATCACAAGGTATTCAATCCTTCATCCCCTTCTTCTACAAGGTTCTCCAAGCTTCATTTAATGCTTGGCTGTGGATCTCTGCATTTGTTCCTATCAACCGCTGAATGAAACCTCTCGGAGGACTGTCATGCTAGTCTCCTGCCTGCAATCACATCAGAATACCATTAAGAGCTTCACGAGTGGGCTCTCTCTCATGGCATGGGTCTCAGGTTGGGCCAGGCATCGATTTACCATCCCCTCATTTAAAATATGGGCTTTTTTTTTCCAAAGCAGACTCAACATCTAATAGCCTTCAAACTGGACAAAATTTGATTTGTACATAGAGTTAATTCCATTATCAAACTATCTAAAATATGAAGACAACTACACAAAATAACAAGAAAGTTCATCAAACAAATATGGATTAAAATTCCATGTAAATTTTCCAAATCTTCAAGAGACCTAGCAACACCGAGTGCACAATCTCCTGATCAACGCTTTCTGGGAAGGAAGAAGTGTTTGTCTCTTTTTGTTGGGTACTTTGTAATACTTGACAGAGATTTTGTAGTGGTTTTATTTCTCTTTGTATGTTTCTTGAAATTGAAATGTAAGTACATCATTTTCCTCTTTATTTTCTTCCCTCTGATCCTTCCCATGCAATTTTCTTGCTTTCCTTCAAACTCATGGCCTCTTGCCTCTTATTCTTAATTTGTGTCATGGTGTGTGTGTGCATGTGTGTGTGTGTGTGTGTGTGTGTGTGTGTGTGTGTGTATTTGTAAATCTATAAATACAATTCTCAGTCCATATAATGTTACTGTGTCTGTATGATTTCAGGACTGAATCCTTGATATTGGATAACCAATTGGGATATGATTTCTAAAGACAATGTCTCTAGCTCTCCACATTCCTTAGTTGCTTGTAGTTCCTTGTCTAGTAAGATTTCCGTCTTCCATGTCAATATGTCCATTATTGTGGAAGAGGGCATGGGAAGGTTGTAAGAGCTAGAGGAGTAATGCCTACTATGAGACTGGTCTCCAAGAAATGTCAGGGAAGCTATAACCAAGAAGTCTTAAAACATGGTTTTCCAGAAAAGACTTGATGCGATTTTACTCTTCTTTGATGTGTCTCCCAACCTACGGCTGTAGGTTGCCTTATGAAAACACATTAAGACTATCATCTCTGTGATCTGATTTCAGCAAATATATAAAATGAAGAATGCAGTGGGAAAGATGAGTTTGGGTTTAAACGGACAGGTCATAAGGACGGACATATATACGGTCTTTACAATTATTCAGTCTTGAATATTTTTCTCTATAATGGTGAAAAGCATGACTAATATTTAATAAAAAAAAAATCAAATATACTTCCCATCTTTTCTACTTGCTACCTCCCCTAAGCGTTTTTAGCTACTAACCCTTTGCAGCCACAGAACCTGAGAGGAATTACTTGCAACTCAAGAGTGTAGGCAACTGGAGGAAAATGGTTGCTAAGATACCACCATCCCTCATTTCCTGCATCAGCTCACTCTTCCCCAAATTGATTTTGTTTGAACATTTGCAAGCAACATGAGTGTGTGCCGCAGTGGTTAAAGTGGAGTGTGAGTCTACTCTCCTGTCACTCATCATGACACATCTGTTGACTCTCCTGCCCTTGGGTAAAATGGAAGCAGGAAGAGACCTACTGGCCCTCCCTTTGAAGAACAATGCCCCAGTCCTCTGTGGGCTTGGTTAATTAGATTCTGGCTGTTGCCTGAAAGATACCTGTAAATCTTACCTTTCTGGAGCCTTTAACCCAAGAAATAAGAATGTTCAGTATCTGGAGAAACTGACCTGCGCCATGTCAAATAAAATGACTTAGCAGCACAGTGACAAGCAACACTGTAGATTGTCACACCCCTCTTAAGAATGTACAGTTCTGAGCCATGTGGTGCTTGAGAAACACTGTGCTCAAGAGCCACCTTGCAAAAAAAAAAAAAAGAAAGAAAGAAAGAAAGAAAGAAAGAAAGAAAGAAAGAAAGAAAGAAAGAAAAAGAAAAAAGAAAGAAAAAGAAAAAAAAAACATTTCCTGGACAGAGGAGATAATTCAGTCAGTAAAGTGCTTCCTGTACCAGTTTACAGCCTAGAGTTAAATCTCCCACACCCACATAAAAAGCTGGGTGTGGTGGCATGCACCTGGAATTCTAGCATTAGGGAGAGAGGTACAGACAGAAAGAGGTCGGGCACTTATAAGCCACAGTAGAATCATCAAACTTTAGGTTCAGTGAGAGTCCTGTCTCAAAAAAGAAGTTAAAGGATGATTGAGGAAGAAACCTGAAGCTGATCTCTGTCCCCCCCCCACAACATGTCCAAGTGCACGCACACACACACACACACACACACACACACACACACACACACACANACACACACACACACACACACATACACACACAGCATTTCTTTCACAAATCCATTTTCTGAGTTGCATACAATGATTTCAATAAAAGTCCAGTAACTCTGTTCTGGGGAAAACTATTGCACACTTTCTGCAGGGAGTACCTTGAAAAATTTGGCCATGTTCCACTGTCCCTGTCCCTGCGGACACTGGGATCATTGCGCTCACAACTGAGCCTTGCTGAGAACTCAAGCCCAATGCTTCTCCAGCCCACACTGTACAACGATGTAGTTTGATAACAGGGTTTCCAGGCAGAGCAGGAAGCAGGTTTTCTCAAGCCTGACAAGTGCCTCCTCTCACCCTGGCACCTTGTCCCTATATATGTTTGCTAGTTTAGCTGCACAAAGAAACACATTTGGGAAAGGAAAAAAAAAAAAAGGATAAATAGATTTTGCCAGGTTGGCTTTGAACCTATCTTTCACACCACTGTGAAGTGCGCTGCCAGGATGTGCGATATGTAGTTAGAAGCAGCAGATGGAAAACCATTTTTGAGGGGCTTTTTGATGGTTCTGAATCTATGCAGCATTTACACACCAAAGCATGCTTGTTCATCTGTTATATATTTAGGGATATTCAAACTGTGAACATTTGTCATCTTTAAAGACTACAAAAGTATCTGGAGACTGACTGACTTACTAAATAGACACAGTAAATTGATCAATAATTAGGTTGACATCCCTTACCCATGGCCTCTAACTTCCAACTTGCTCCTCCACTTCTGGCCCCCACTCTGTGTTGCCTGGCAAAAGCTTTATGTGGGGCCATGAGCATCCTTTGCAGTGGGGAAAAAAAAACATGCCACAGTATCAAAAGAAAAATATCTTCTTGAATTGCATGCACACACTCCTTTGTGCATGTGTTTGTGTGTGTGTGCGCGCGTGTGTGTGTGTGGTGTGCGTGTGCGTGGTGTGTGCTTGTGTGTGTGTGTGTGTGTGTGTGTGTGTGAGAGAGAGAGAGCGAGAGAGAGAGAGAGAGAGAACCTTCAAAAGCCTATTAAAGTGTAGAGCAATAAGATATTCAATGTCATCCTGCAATTCAAGAAAAGGAAGAACTTTCCACAGCCAGAGACATTCTGCTAGAACATGCCCTGACATAATATTCCTAAAGATGGATAGAGGTGACTGTCACCAAGTGAAAAAATTTAATCTTAACTCACTGTTTATTTCTCCATTACATATCTCTTATCCAGCAAGGAGCAAAGAGGCTAAAACCAAAACTTGCAGAGGGATCCTGAGGTAAATAGCCACTTCACAGAAATATACCAAATTGCATCCTAGATCCACTGTACCCAAATTAATGACTGGCATTCTCTGAAATGCCCATGTCAGCCATCTGTGGTTATTATTTACTCTGCACCTATCTTTAATTTTGGTTGCCCCAACTGGCAATTTCAAAGGAAGAGGTCATGGTAAGAACAGACAAGCAGCTATTTATGGTCACCAAAGTCAATGTTGTAATATGAGGTGTGGTTGGAAGATGGAATTATTCCTTGAATTGTTCTCTAAATTCTGAAACCCAGAGATTACTTAAGAGTGTCTCAAAACAAACCTCGGATCTTTGTCAGCTCCCACAGTGTGCTCACCCACACATTAGTGCTACAGAGGATGCGAAGACAAGGGTGGGCCCACAGTCAGGCAAATCAAACTCCGCAGAACAGATTAAAGCAAATGACAAGAGTATCTCAGGGGCAAAGCATCAAGTGTTTATCTCCAAGGTGACATGGATTTCCATACTGCTTCATTCATTACCCAGGTTACTTAACATCCGAGTGACCTGTACTTTTCAAAGAAAGTATTCTAAACCTGATGGTTTCTAGCATTTTACTCCTTCAGTGTTAGAACATTGGCAACAAAAACACAACTCTAAGTTTCACTGACTTCGTAGGCTAAACCTCAAAGGATGGCTAGTCAATATTCCATATTTTGTCCTAAATGAGTTGCCATATGGAAAGCACCACACATAGTCGGAGGCCCAGAAGAGACAGTTCGTAGGTATCAGTCTCCATCCCCCTTAACACCGCACTGAAGACACAGGAAAGCAGTCTTGCCTAGCACATATTAGAGGCTCAAGAGATGATAATTTCCTTCCCTCTGCCCTTTCCCTTACAGTTAAACAAAAACATAAAAAACATGACATTTTACAAATGTGAAACTCATACATTTGAAAGAACATTCTCTGGACCCAAAAATAATCAAAAAATGCTATCTTCTCTCTAAAAATAATGTTTGTGAAACTGATTTGCATTTCAAATTTTGGCAGTACACCTAAGAAGGGTGTCTCTGGCTCGCAATGCACCCTGGCAAGAGGTGACGAGGACTTGAACTAAGGTGGTGGCAGGAGATTGGAGATAACTGGTTATAGGAGGTGTGGTAGCAGAATTGTCGGCAGGCCCCATGTTCTGTCGACAGACAACCTGGGGCTCCTCTCAGCGCCAACTCTTGCTAACTGTGATTCAAGTCCTTTCTTACACTTCAATTTGTGAAATAAAGAGAAAAATATCCCAACTTCTCGGGAGCATGTGACAACTAAGTGAGACAATACTCACAGAGCACTTAGCAGGGTTTCTGACGCGTTTGTGCAACAAACAAATGTTGGCCATTACTAAGAGACACCGCTTGTCACCATGAACATCTCCTGAAGTTGAAGGGCCCTGCTACTTAATCCTCTTAGGTCCCTCTTCATATTGAAACGCTTTGCAAATAAAAATGAGGTCCTTTGTGCAGAGATGGTCTTGGCTGTCTTAGGGGAAATGATACATTTTTTAATTCTTAGAGTATCAACTGTGGAATTCGATAAGTCTGCATTCTGAGTCTCACCTCAGCTAGGGATATGGAATCCTAGCACTCCTGTGTAGTTCAGAAAGTTGGAAATTAAATTGAGAATATTCAACCTGTGTCAATTTTTAATTGGGATTTATACTTGAGAAATAAAATATTCCCAAAAGCTAGACTTCTACTGAAATATTTTGACTAAATTTCATTTTAATTCCACATCAATATGGGCCGCATATATTATACATACATATGAGAATGGATTTGTACTGTCAGTGACACCTCTCTTAAGGATATTTCCCTTGTATTGTTAGCTGGACATAGGATGCCACCGAGGCTGCTCATCACTGGGAAAGTTAGTCCAGAAGAAATATTTGTGCTTTCCTATTTTAAACCAATAACTACCTTGCTTCATTGTGACTGCTCATGGTCTCAGAATTACATTTTGTGTTCAACTACAATCCAAAATAATTAAAATGAATAAAATTCTTAAGCAATTTTGCAGTTTTTTTAAACGTTATATTCACATAGCTGAAAAATTTTGTAAAGCACGGGTACAAAATAGATCATCAAAAAGTATTGTTAACCATCTGAAGACGTGTATGATAGTTAACCATCTGGAGAAAATTATTAAAATGAAAATAATTAAAATTAATTGAAATAATTTGACACCCTATTGACTAAAGACTGTCTTTATTACTATTGTATTATATATCTGCTCATAGCTATGACAGGAACTTTTGTTCATATAAATTTTTTACTTAAATATCCAGCCACTCAGAATATATTTTGTAAATGGTATTTCATATAGAATATGAATGTATTTTGGTCATTGCATAGCATTCTGCTGTACACCTTCAGAAATTAAACCAAGCTCATATTGGCCATTTGCCTTCTGATCCTTTTAAAGGAAACATATTGTTAATTTTAAAACTGTATTGGACTTAAAGACCTATCAGTGTCCAGTGAAAGGAATGGGAGAAATGAAAGCTTAGGAGAATCACTATCATTAGTGATGTGTGAGCACTCGGAAGAGGAGGGAAACGCGTGCTCTCTTTTCTCTAAGAGGTGCATGTTGACGCACACAGGAAAGCCACAAAGTTCTCCTCCGGTGTTCATCTGGAGCAGCGACAGCATGGCGGAAGGGTTGCCCTGAGTATGACCCTGAATCATGGGTGTAAAAGTCACTGCTCAGCAGTAATGCCCATAAAGCTAATGCCTGTCTAGAGAGCCTTATCCCAGTCCTCTTAGCATTTAAAAGTTTTGATCTGCTTTTACATTTTAAAAATCAAATCTCCTAGAATTCATTTGGCAGCAGTGTTTGACAATTCCACTTCATTTAGTTTCCTGATTTCAGTCATGTTGCCCAACACTACTGAAATGGCCCCTTTAACCTATAATGATGTCATTTTCTTAGAAACATTTTAAATTATCCTCAAGTGGCACACATCTATGTAAATTTCTATATTTTACATGTTCATTGAAAGTTTGACATCTATCTTGAGGACAACATGAGACAGACTTCATCGTTACAGTAAAATACTTACAGAAGTACAATTCAGCTATCTCTTCCACAAGTATTTATTGGTGGTTTATTATTTGGAAGGCTTTGTATCCTGAGGAGACCCAACAAACAAACAAAGCACAGGTGTGGCTGTTGTGTGATTTACGGCTCACTGGTGAAGGCAGAGACCCGATAAAACAACCTCGAAAATGAATCTACACAAAACACAAGTTTTAGGGAAGAGCTGTACTCACAAGTCTCACTGACTGCAGCGCCAATGGGCTGCATTGCTTTCAGCAGGTGTGTGAGTTTAAAGCAGAAGTTTCTTCTCTAGATATATTCCACAAATATCAGGAATATAGTCAATGTTTTTAAAATATGCTATGAGTTTTGTCATGGGAACAAATCACTTTTTGTTAAATTTAAGAAGGTTTTTATATATTTATATTATTAAAACTTTATAGCTAAATAAAAAGTATGTTTTCATTAAACTGTACTTTAAAAAAAATCTCTTAGGAAATGAAATGGCTTGTTTGGGTAAATCTTGGACAGCTCTCAATAAACCTTACACTGGCTATATATAATTATCACTGAGGTAATTATCAATAGCATCTGTCTTAGAGTTTCTATTCCTGGAAAAAAAACATCATGACCAAGAAGCCAGTTGGGGAGGAAAGGGTTTATTCAACTTACACTTCCATACTACTGTTCATCACCAAAAGGAAGTCAGGACTGGAACTCAAGCAGGTCAGGAAGCAGGAGCTGATGCTGAAGCCATGGAGNGATGTTCTTTACTGGCTTGCTTCCACTGGCTTGCTTCCACTGGCTTGCTCAGCCTGCTTTCTTATAGAACCCAAGACTACCAGCCCAGAGATGGCACCACCCACAAGGGGACCTCCTCCCTTGATCACTAATTGAGAAAATGCCTTACAGCTGGAACTCCTGGAGGCATTTCCCCAACTGAAGCTCCTTTCTCTGTGATAACTCCAGCTGTGTCAAGTTGACACAAAACTAGCCAGTACAGCATCTATTCCCATGCAGTTTTCTAAAAGCAGTTATTTTCTTACTTGCCAGCCGTGAGATTATAAATTTTTTAAATAATTTTGCATTTTATGTTGTCCCTGCCCTTTCATTAGAGCTTCTGTGTGGACTTCATAATCATAACTTGTCTATTTAACTGCTTTACCTCCATTCTCTAAATAACCAAATAATTTGATTTTTCCATTGTCCTATTTACAGTGAATGTTAATATTTCAATGATTCTACTGGCCCTTTCTCCTCATTGGCATGGGTAAAGGCTTTTATTATGCTTTCCTGTCCTTTTTACCAGCTTCACATTAAAGGACAAGTTACTTGCATGTTGAATTAACATGCATAATGTAGATTATTAGCTTCTTATAATTTTTTCATCTTAGAAAACACATGCATATTTCTGTTATAGTATAAATATTTTAATTCACTAATAGATTGTTCCATTTTGTCAGTTATCATGATAAAAACTAAGTGGATAAATGGTCTCCCTTCTTTTCATTTTGTCCTAGATGCATGAACTGTCTTCAGTGGATTGAAATTTTATCTTATATTCCTGTGTTTAATCTGAAGTTTTCTTAAATTTTTTCCTCTTTTTCTTAACTTATCATATTCGTTCTTTTCTAATACTAAGAAATCTAGACTTACCACAGTGAAAAGTCTCTTTCCTTATGTCTTGTCAGTACTCTAAAGCAGTCTGAGAATGTTCTTTATCAATCCTTTTAAAAGAAGCTCTCAAGACTACCACTTCTGCTAAGAGGGACCTGCCTGGACCCTCCAAAACACAGGAACCAAAGATCAGTGGAGGATAGGATCTTTCTGGTTACTGTCTCTATCCTGGAGCTGACCCTGTGCCAAAGCTCTCCATACACAAATCCCCCTCCCCACCCTCCAAATAGAACTGGTCTCCAAGGAGTACTGACACACAGGCCCACAGGAGGGACAAGCTCCAGTAAGAGACAACAAGACCAACTAACATCACAGGTAACCATATGGTGAGAGGCAAGTACAAGAATCTAAGCAACAGAAACCAAGGATACTTGGCATTATCAGAACCCAGTTCTCCCACCACAGTGATCCCTGGATACCCCAACACAATGGAAAAGCAAGATTCTGATTTAAAATCACATCTCATGATGATGATAGAAGACTTTAAGAAGGACATAATAACTCCCTTAAAGAAATACAAGAGAACACAGAAAAACAGGTAGAAGCCCTTAAAGAGGAAACACAAAAATCCTTTAAAGAATTACAGGGAAACACAACCAAACAGGTGAAGGGATAGAGCAAAACCATTCAGGATCTAAAACTGGAAATGGAAACAATAAAGAAATCATAATGGGAGACAACTCTAGAGATAGAATAACTAGGAAGAGATCAGGAGTCATAGATGCAAGTATCACCACAGAATACAAGAGATAGAAGAGAGAATTTCAGGTGCACAAGATACCATAGAAAGCATTGATATGACAGTCAAAGAAAATGCAAAATGAAAAAAGCTCCTAACCCAAAACATCCAAGGAAATACAGGACACAATAAGAAGACCAAACCAAAGGATAACACATATAAAAGAGAGTGAGGATTCGCAACTTAAAGGGCCAGTAAATATCTTCAACAAAATTATAGAAGAAAACTTCCCAAACATAAAGAAAGATATGCACATAAACACACAAGAAACCTACAAAACTCAAAATAGATTGGACCAGAAAAGAAATTCCTCCCATCACATAATAATCAAAACATCTAATGCATAAAACAAAGAATATTAAAAGCAGTAAAGGGAAAAGGCCAAGTAACATATAAAGGCAGACCTATCAGAATTAAACCAGACTTTTCACCAGAGACTATGAGAGCCAGAAAATCCTGGGCAGATGTTATTCAGACCCTAAGAGAACACAAATACCAGCCCAAGCTACTAACACCCAGATGGAGAAACCAAGATATTCCATGACAAAAACAAATTTAACCAATATCTTTCCACAAATACAGCCCTACAAAGGATACTAGGTGGAAAACACCAACACAAGGAGGGAAACTACACCCTAGAAAAAACAAGAACGTAATCTTTCATCAAACCCAAAAGAAGATAGCCACAAATACATAAAAAAAACATAAAAAATAACAGGAAGCAATGATCACTTTCCTAATATCTATTAACATCAATGGACTCAATTCCCCAATAAAAGAGTATAGAAAAACAGACTGGATACATAAACAGGACCCAGCATTTTGCTACATACAGAAAATACACCTCAGTGTCAAAGATAGACACTACCTCAGAGTAAAGGGCTGGAAAACAACTTTCCAAGCAAATGGTCCCAAGAAACAAGCTAGAGTACCCATTCTAATATAGAATAGAATCAACTTTCAACCAAAAGTTATGAAAAAGGATAAGGAAGGACACTTCGTACTGGTCAAAGGAAAAAATCTACCAGGATGAGCTCTTATTTCTGAATATCAATGTTCCAAATGCAAGAGCACCCACATTCATAAAAGAAAATTTACTAAAGCTCAAAGCACACATTGCACCTCACACAATAATAGTGGGAAACTTCAACACTGCACTCTCATCAATGAACTGATCATGAAAATAGAAACTAAACAGAGACACATTGAAACTAATAGAAGTTATGGACCAAATGGATTTAACAGATATCTATAGGACACTTCATCCTAAAACAAAAGAATATACCACCGCATGGTACCTTCTCCAAAACTTACCATATAATCAGTCACAAAACAGGCCTCAACACATATAAGAAGATCGAAATTATCCCATGCATCCTATCAGATCACCTTCAATAGCAACATAAACAACAGAAAGCCCACATACACATGGAAGCTGAACAACACCCTACTCAATGATAATTTGGTCAAGGAAGAAATAAGAAAGAAATTAAAGACTTAGAATTTAATGAAAATGAAGCCACAACATACTCAAACTTGTGTGACACAATGAAAGCAGTGCTAAGAGGAAAACTCATAGCTCTTAGTGCCTCCAAAAAGAAACTGGAGAGAGCTTACACTAGCAGCTTCACAGCACACCTGAAATCTCTAGAACAAAAAAGAAACAAATTCACCCAGGAGGAATAGATGGCAGGAAATAATAAACTCAGGGCTGAAATCAACCAAGTAGAAACAAAAAGAACTATACAAAAATAAATAAAACCAGGAGCTGGTTCTTTGAGAAAATCAACAAGATAAATAAACCCTTAGCCAGACTAACCAGAGGGCACAAAGGCAATATCCAAATTAACAAAAACAGAAAATGAAAGGGAAATATAATAACAGAAACTTAGGAATTTAAAAAATCATCAGATTCTACTACAAAAGCTATTATTCAGCAAAACTGGAAAATCTGGATGAAATGGGACAATTTTGTAGACAGATACAAGGTACCAAAGTTAAATCAGGATCAGATAAACAATCTAAACAGTCCCATAACCCCTAAAGAAATAGAAGCAGTCATTAAAAGTCTCCCAACCAAAACAAAACAATAACAACAACAAAAAACAAACAAAACAAACAAACAAACAAAATCCCTAGGACCAGATGGGTTTAGTACAGAATTCTATCAGACCTTCAAAGAAGACCTAATACTAATAATCTTCCAACTATTCCACAAAAATAGAAACAGAAGAAACACTACCCAACTCATTCTATTAAGCCACAATTACACAGCGTATTTTCCCTTGGAGATGGAACAGTTTCAGTTTCTGTCTAATCAGGAACTTGTCACAATTTCCATTCAAAGAGGACTTTATAAGAGATTTTTTTCTACTTCTATCATGTTTAATGTTCCAAATAGATTTTCAAAACTGGTAAAAATAAACTACAGAGAATAATTTCTTAAGATTTTAAAAATAATGTAGTATTTCATTTAGTAAATGTTCAGTATTTCTTTGCTTACAAGTATAGGATTTCCTTTAAAAAAATAAAGAAAACTTTTATGTCCATAAAAAATAAATAAAAAGATGATGAACTGTCAAAAACAATGGGTGTTTCCTATCTATCATCATGAGGGAATATATCTGCTTTAATAGATAGTATTATTTTTGCTTTCTGTGCTTATTTGTTTTAGAAGGTAATGATAAAAAACTATATCTCAACATTATTTTTTATATTCAATCACTCTTTTGACTTGTCTCATACTGGCCAAGATTCTACTCCAAATCTAAAAGAAATAGTCCTTCAACAATATGAACCTACATATTTCTTAAAATCAGTCTTGTTCTAATTGCAGGGTGGCATTCAGTTTTAATTGCTCAAACTTCTCAAGATTTTGTACACTTGCTCATCAGTACAATAATATGTTAGTATGTTACTCAGTATACAGAGTGCATGTGACACCTTCATCTTCTATTCATTTTTCCTATGTTTTCCAACCCCAGATATCTTCCTGCTATTTGTCTCTTCTTGTGAATAGAATTCTTATTTTCAGACAATTAATCAAGCCAAAGTAAATTAAGCTACCCTAAAAAAAAGAAGCTCCCAGGATAAGGGTAATTTCAACATTCTCTGTGGTGACTAATGCATAATTTGATGTTAGCTTTACAAACATCAAATTTTACTAATATTAAAATCAATGTTAGTATTCATATTTATGAAATTTACTCAGTTGAATTGTGCGAATTCTCTCTCTTTTGTTACTTTTTTCCACTAGTTTTTCTTAGTAAATGTCAATTCATTTTCTTTTCCTTTGACCTCCTGTGTCATACTGAAGGTTCTCATGGTGAGGATCTTGCTTATAATTTTGGATTCTACCTTATCTCTTCTAACAAATACTGATGTAAAGTCCCCATTGATTTTCTAAATAATCTCAAATTATAATACTGTTTTATTTTTACACAAGAATATCTAAACACATGTATACTTATGTATATTATATAGGCATATAGATTATAATTGCTCTTATACACCTATATATTTGATATCTGAATTATAGCATTTATATACATTTCACTGATTTTTAGTTCTGTATTATTGTGGTTATGCAGTAAACCTAATTTTGGAATTCGTTGAGGCTTTCTATTATTTTACAGTCACCTATTTATTATTGTAAGTATGTGTATTCATCCACACACACAGATAGAGAGAGTGAGAACTATGAGATTTTTCTCAAGTTGAATTGTGCATATTAAATATTCTGTTTTTTTCTCTAATTTTCTTGGTAAAGTTCAAATCACTTTTTCCGTTGACTTCATATGTTATAGAGAAATTATGATAATGATATATATGTACACACACACACACACACACACACACACACACATATATATATATATATATATATATATATATATATATATNAGAGAGAGAGAGAGAGAGAGAGAGAGAGAGAGAGAGAGAGAGAGATGCTTATAATAGCAGGCATAAATTTTATCTTATTGCTGTTGTTTAGCCTCAAGACAAAAATGCTACTCTTGCACTGTTGGGTATGTCTTGTGAGGCAGTCATTGCTATGGGTCATAGTGTTTACACCTTGGTAGGACTCTTCATTGCATTTTTTCATTGGCAGTTTCATAGCATCTTTGATACTATGAGATCCTACTTTGATACTTCTGATACTCATAAAGAAGGCTTTCAGGTCAATTCAGGCTCCATTCTTCTAAGTCCTGGTTAGAAAGCTTATAATATCTTCAACATGTGTCATAATCACATACCACATACACACACACATATAATTTTAAAATAGCCTCTGAAAATAATGCTTCCCAATTTGACTTTCTTAGACACCCTTAGTGTTATTTGTCTCTTCTCTGATTTCCCTAAGAATTACCTCATCCCCTCATTTTTGCAAATATTTTAAAGATGCTAAAAAAGAACGTATATTTCCTACCTTAGTAATAATCTCAAAAGTTTTGACAGTTTTTCAGTTGTTGAATTTGGTGCATAAATCAAGAAATTAATAAGCTGTTTTAACTACTCTCCATACATCTTTCAACTATAGCTGCTTCTCTCTTCACTATCTACCCTGGTTTCCTTAGCCATTCACTGACCTGCTTAGCTTTGTTTGTGATCTGTCTTGCTTCTGCCTTGTATCCAAGACTGTGCTGGTCCACAGTTAAGATAGGATCTAAACATGCTTCCTCCCTCTAGCCTTCTGAAAGCCTTACCTCAATAACTGTTACTGTCTCTTTCCGCTGTGTTTCTGATGTTAAACAAACCTTCTTTCTGTTTGTATGACAATCATTTTAGCAAATGGCCATTCAATCCCAGACTATTCCTGTTTTAGCAGCAATAGTAATGATATGCAAAGATTAAGTTCTTTCCGCGAATAAATTCCAGTCCTCCCCCCCAAACTAGTTAACACAGAGTTTGTCACTCTAACTGCTAGATGGCTTCAAGAAAAAGGCATTTGCTTTATAAAAAAAAATAATAAGATTTGACCTTAGTTTTCACCCTTTATTGGACTGAAACCAAACCCTCAAGTTTTCTGAAGTTCTAAGTGTGAAATTTGGGCTTGTCTCTTGTCTTTTCTTTTTATAGACCTCTTCGGTTCTTGAGGTTTTTTTTTTTCCCCCATAATAAGAATTGAATGATCGAAATACCAAAAGGTACCTTTCCCTAGCCTAGTACACTTAATTATTGTTCCTAGTGTCATTTGTAAATCATTATTTCAGGAATAGATAATCAAATGTTTGTATGTGTTTTATTATTATAACAAAGCAAAGTCCTAGCAAAGTTATAACAGAGTAGAAACTTTCTGATCATTGCATGTTATATGTGCTTATTCCTAACTCTTCACGCAGTTAACTCTCTAAGTCGGAGTTTCTAATGCTGCGTCCGTGACTGAGAGGAAATCCTGAGAAATACATAGGGTACTTATCACTGTTATCCCTGTTCTCGCTCTGCTGGGCTCTAGGAGTGCTCTGGGGCTTGTGTCTAGTCACTCCAATGGTACTATGAGATGCTCACTGTCGACAGGTTAAGAGGTGAACAAAAGGACACACAGAGCGATTAAAGGATTCACAACTTGTCAGCAACAGAGGTGACTCACACAGGAAACACCCTTGTTTCAGAGACTATTCATACTTCTGTCTTGAAAAATGATACATAAACAACATTTCAAATCCAATGGAATACCAAATCAAGCTATATATAGTGTAAGAATTGATATGTGTACAAATATAGCTGGAACCAAAATGTATAGCCATAAGAGAATCTATGCATCACCCATACATATGCATGTAGATCTGTATAGATTCATATTTTGAATATTTTCTACAAGAACTCTTATGTTTTATTAAAGTTTATACTTATAAAACTTTTATACTTGTAGGAGCTTATAATAAATAACACAGAGAACCTGTAGTCGCTTCACCCCATTGTAACCAATAGTAATTAATGTACTATAAATTATATATACACATATATACATATACATATATATATATATATATATATATATATATATATATATATATATATAGAGAGAGAGAGAGAGAGAGAGAGAGAAGCATTCCTTCACTACAAGTACCCCTTTGTTACATTCTAGTCTCACTTTGCCTCCCTCCCTGTTCTCAACTCTAGAAAACTAATCTGTTTCTAGATTTTTGTATCAAGCCAATATTCATAAACTGATTTATTTCTATAAATACTTGCCCTAGTATTTCTTAGTGCAAAGAGTTGACTACTGACATTCTTGGTTGTAGATGTCACATTGCATAACATGAACCATGTAAAAAGCAACAGCAGAATGAGGACATTGGAAGTGGTTTCTTTCTCCTTCTTCTATATCACCTTTCTTTCTACATTAGCTTAAAGTTTTGGCAGTTTTGATATTTATAGTTTTGAAGTACTTTTCCCGTGTAGATGTCACATTCTAAGTCTTAATAAACTTTCCTTCTTGTTTACAGGGTCCTTTGTCAGTCAAGAAAGCGTAAATGATTCAATAATGTCCAACAGAAGCTCATCCATCCATAAAAGAACCTTGATTACTAAAAAGTTCTCCACAGTTCTAATAGTCCTTGACAATCATAAATCAACATATTTATCATATAGAATCTGACCAGATATTATGAATGGAAAACCAGCGGAGTCATTAGTGTTTACTGTGCATATTGGAGCCATATGTACCTATTTTATACTTCGCTGCCTTTTCTGAAATATATGTAATAGAAATTAAATACTATCTAAAATAGCATGAATGATTTTCCTTGTTCCATTCCTAAAGATTTACCAAAATCAAAGAAAAAGACAGATACATAGTGTCTTTGTGTAGAGTTCTGTCTGAGTCTCTTTCTCTTCTTTCTCCTTCTCTCTGTCTATCTTATGCTCTTTTGACATCTCTCTGTGTATGCATGTGTGTGGGTTTGTGTATATATGTGATTGGTGTATGTGTGTGTTTGTATGTGTGTGTACCTGCATGCATTGTGCGCTTTCATGTCTTTCAGTGTATTATGTTCTAACTACTATGGAAATATCTAGTAGGACATGTTTAGCACAAAAATGTCTCTGATTTTTTTTATTGATAAGTTAGCAAAAATTACCTTGATTTTCAAAAGTTGTTTTTCACACATTGTAATCCTTCTGAAAGATGTTAATTAATTAAGCTTTATTGAGAGTGCTTATGTGATGACATCACCTACAAAGTAACAGCAGTCTGAGCAGGCAGAGTTAAGAAGCAAATCTGATCACTCTAAACTTGTTTATGTTAAGGACAAAACCATCCAAATACCCTTCATTTCAACTTAATTTTAAAGCTGGTTTATTTCTGATTTTTTTTCTACCTTTTAGCTCTGTGCTTTACAGATAGATACACTTTCTCTAGACTGGACAGCCACCAGAGGTTTTTTTGGAAAGCCCAAGAAGAATCACTTATTAGACAATGGTCTCCTCAAAAGAGACATCCTGCCATTCAAGTACTAACCCTTCTCCTGGGACAGAGCTTCGCAGGGCCCATCTCCTTCCTTGGTGAAAGCAACTGGAACATCCTCATGGCATTAAAGCACAGAGTAAATGCTTCCCCTTCTCTTCAAAGGCAATCTGTGTGTTTATATGCATGTGTACATGTGTGCATTGTGAGTGTGTATGTTTTAGTGTGTACATGTATGCATGGGTGCACATACATGTGTGTTTGTGCATGTGCATGTGTGTTTGTATGCATGTGCTTGTGTGTGTGTGTGTGTGTGTGTGTGTGTGTGTGTGTGTGTGTGTGTATTTCTCCAGTCTATATAATACAAAGGCTGCCATTTGAAATGTATTCAGACAATTCTTTCTTTAAATCTGGATGTTGACATATGCCAATTTTGCTGATTTGTTAACTTGCTCCTATTGCCTTGGTATTTTAATAATTATTGTTGTATGAAGTTGGAAGGAAAGTAACTTTCCTTTTATCTGAGTTTTAGCTGCTAGCAAGGAGATTGTAACTTAAATTTCAATACCTTATTGGGCACATTTGATTTAAATTCATTTAAACCTTCTCATGTACCCTTCATCTTTATTTGAACAATTTAACTTTACAGTTGTTTTTCCCACATTTCTGTTTTCTAATTTTTGCCTCTGTAGTAAGTATGCTGTAAAGGGAGATAAATGGAAATAGATCCAGTCCCAGTGGACTGACCTGGCTACTTCAGGAGACAGGTGAAATTAGCCCTCATAGGAGATTATCAAACACAGTTCTTATGCTAACTAGAATTAAGCAGTAGCCAATGAGATGAAATAAATGAAACATGGGCTTTAGAATTGTCTTACTGGGCAAAGGTGCCTGCTCCTGAGTCTGGTCACCTGAGCTTAGTCCCTAGGACTCAGGAGTCTGAGGTGTAAACCAACTCCTGCAGGGTGTCCTCTGACCTCCACATACCCACTGTGATACACATGTGTTTCACCCCCTATAGGCAAACACACACACACACACACACACACACACACACACACACATACACACAACACAACACAAATGTAGTATTTGAAACAATAGGAAGACTGTAAATAATGTTTAAAATCTTGTTAAGTTACTCACTTGCTTAACTTATACCATTGGCACTGGTTAGACACATACCAATCCCATATAATGCAAAACTTCTTTTTCCTCTATACCAAACATAAGCAACATTTTACAGACTTTTTAAG
Organism: Mus pahari; assembly: GCF_900095145.1. Lineage (NCBI taxonomy): Eukaryota > Metazoa > Chordata > Mammalia > Rodentia > Muridae > Mus > Mus pahari. The sequence goes on along the minus strand of NC_034594.1, from coordinate 35,539,054 downwards.
TTAATCTAATAGCCTACAGCTATCCTAGCACTGGGATCACTGTCTGGTCCCTTGGACCCCTGTCTCTTGCTCTTGTCCAGAGACAACTGAGTCATTGAAAGTTCTGTTAAAGTTAACTTGGAAAATATGAAACATAAAGAAGTGTGTGTGCATGTGTGTGTACATTTACCCAGGCACATTTTAGCATCTTCTGAAAAATGTCTATTCATTGAAATGTACCCCATTGGAAATAGTTGATGTAGACTAATTTCTCTCTTCTGTTTACTTGTTGAACTAACTATTAAGTGGCATAATACTTGCCTGTAATGTAGCTATCTTTATTATGAGTGACATAATTACCATAATTCTCACTTTTAGAAGCCCTCTGTCTGAGAGCCTTTTTCCCCCTTTGTGAGAATTAAAACAGTCACTTCACTCCATGCTCTACTGAGATGACTGACAATTGATGAAAACATACCAAGCTCCCACAAATAATTTTAATTTCCATCCAAAATAAAAACGTGTTAATTCCTTGTGCCTATAACAAAAATATTTTCATAATCATACTGTTTACACAGATTTAATCAGTTGTGTCACTGGGGCACAGCAAAAACATCAATGTGACCTGCTGAGATTTCGCACCAGATTGCGGTTTACAATCAAGGCAGCAGAGCCACTGAAGTGCACAGCTCTCACCCTAGTTACTAATTGATCAGGCCCAAAGAGGTCTCCATAAAAGGGAAAAAAAAACATCAGTTGTGCACTCCATAAATCTGAAAGCCTCTTCTGTATTTCAGAGAGGAAAGTTGGGCCGAGGTGCTGGATCCTGTGTGATACCTATCTTGTACATACAACCTTCAAATACCACTGGGTACTTGTTTAGCTCCACTCTCTTTGGAAATGTTCTGAATACCAAATTTCACACTGTGGCAGTATCCCAGAATCATTAAAATGTCAGTGTGCTACTTTCTGTACAAAGCAAGTGAGTGGCTGGCTTTTGTGAGTTTCTGTACCTGTACGAGTTATTTTTTTCTTCTATACCGAATTCATAGAGTGGAGGGTTATATTATGTAAATGCATTTAAGAATATTTTTGCAAATATGAAAGATAACAATCAGTACAATTACAATTCAGTTCAGTTCAATTTCTACAGAACTTCATTGAATAGAAAACACATTTAATCCCCTAACATAGATCATAGAAGGAGAGAGAGAGAGAGAGAGAGAGAGAGAGAGAGAGAGAGAGAGAGAGAGAGAGAGACAGGAAGAGACAGAGAAAGACAAAGAATGGATGAATGAATGAATGAATGATAGGTCAAATTGTTTATTTTAGCTACCTTTAGGATAATGGGTCTGATGTACATTTTTCTTCCTCACCCGAATGACTCCTTTATGGACAGCATTCACTTTGAAGTAAATGGTGGCTGTGGACCTTGAGAGGCTCCATTGAAGGGAAGGAAGAATACAGGCCTCTGGTTGTTGAGTCCTGCATAGAACAGTCTACTCATGAAAATCAGGATTTCTGGGAACTTGTTGCATTATCTACATGCTATTCTGTGTAGACAGCCTTATGAGGGCTTCAAACATAAAAGTAGGCATATTAGTACATTGTGTGTGTGTGTGTGTGTGTGTGTGTGAGAGAGAGAGAGAGAGAGAGAGAGAGAGAGAGAGAGAGAGAGAGATATGTTCTGGAAACTGTCATGAAGTAGAATAACACACTATAGATTGTTTTTGTGGAGAGATGGTACAGTTACTAGTTTTACATTTTTAACCAAGAAGCATATCATAGTAGCCATAGCCATGACAGAAATAGACTCTAAACTAAAAATGTAACAGCTACAAGCCACTTTTAGAATTAAAGCAAATTACTTATGCTTCAAGTCCTAAATGTACACTGTACATCAGATAGAGAAATGCTCATGGCATCTGATAGTGTTTTTCCAGCTCTACTTTTCCCATAAGTGTAGATAATCGGAAGTCTGCACTGCTCTGTAAATTTAGCACATTGAAGTAGGGAACTTTTTATTAAGTTTCCCAAAAGTTACAACCTATTGCAAACATACTGAAACTCTCACGTGTTTAAGAACTGCCTGCTGGGTAGATGGCTCAGTTGGTACAGCAGTTGCTGTGGGGCAATAAGGGCCTGAACCCAGATGCCCAGCACACATGTCAAGCTCATGTGCGGTGGCACATGGCTGCAGACCCAGCACTGGGGGAGAGATGGTGACAGGTAGATCTTGTAGCCTTGCCAGTCAGCCAGTTTTGCCAAATTTCTGAGACTCTTCAGTGAGAGAGATCACTGTCACACATGCAGGTAAAGAATACCAAGGAGCACACATGGCATTGACTTCTGGCCTCCTCCAAATACACATGAACCACACCCACATTTATGTGCACACATACAAAGAACATAACAACAAAATATATCTTAACATCACTATTCTGTATGTTGAATATCAACATTTGAAAATATTAAAATCATGTTCTACAAACATAATGGAAATATTATTGATAATTTTTCTCACCATGCTTCAAGATAGCACTTTCTTAATGTTTAACTTCAAAGAGTTTTTGCTATTTTGAAATTTTAAAATACACTTACTAAAAATATAATTACTCTTCTAGAAACACTGATAATCTTTTTTAAATAAACTGATTGTTAGACAATGTAAACAGATATATAATGTGTTTTAAATGCTCTCTTACTATGTCAGGTGGTTTCATTTTAGGGTTTTTGAATATATTTCTTAATGATTCACTTTAAATATTTTATGCTATTTTATTATGCTTAATTCCCAAAGAATATTTTGTAGGTTTTGCAACAATTTAGTATTCAACATCAGATAGAAGATCCTCAGTTTTGCATAGTATTAAATATTCACTAATGATATTTTAGGGGTATAAATATAAAAGTTAAACAAATTTTTATGTATTATTTGATTCTCAAAATACTCAATTTTATTAATATGTTTGTTATATAAAATGCATGTCAGTAATAAAAAATAATTTAAAAATTCCAAGGAGCACACATGGCATTGACTTCTGGCTTCCTTCAAACTCCCGTGAACCACCCACACATCGTGTGCATACACACAAAGAACATGTACACACACAAAGGAAAAAGTCTCTGTCTACAGCAGCATCACTTCTCTGTTGAACGTCTGGCAGTTGTGTTTATTTTCTTAGCATAGGGAGGAGCTGAACAGAATCCAGAACAACTGAAAAAGAGCAAACGCCTGAGCCAGTGCTTTCTTCTCCTATTGATCGCCTCGTCTTCAGTCAACAGATATGTGTAAGGATGATGGTGGGCCTTAAACTTAAGTGATCATTCGTATCTTATCCACCGTGAACTGATTGAAGTGAGAGGTGCGTCCTATCCATTCTCACATCTTTGCAGCTCCAGGAAGACTTTTCTCAACTCATGCTCATCTCAGAGAATGAAGGGCTAAGAAGCAGCAATAGAGAGAGATCAGCTGGTACAGTGCTTGCTGTTTAAGCATGTGGACTCAAATTCAGTACTGAGGGCTCACATCAAAATGCCAGCCATGCTGACATGCACTTATAGTCCCTATACTGGGAACTCAATGACTCCACAGGGCTCACAGAACAGTCACCCTGGCCTGCTTAGTCTATTGTCTCAAAATAAAGTGGTCAGTGCCTGAGGAACAGCCCCTACTATCTCCGTCTTCCATATGCATGTTCATGAATACACACACACGCGCACACACACACATGCACATGCATACACACACACACACACAGAGGCACACACATGCATACATACCTTCATGCACACACGTATGAAACACATATACAGACATGTGATAATCAAGTGAATCTGAGCTAGGATCTATCCCCATTTTACTTTTCCAGAATTACCTTAAGAAAGAACATTAAAAAATGAAACCTAATAGTTCTTGTTTTGGGGCATTCAAAATAATTTTTCTTGTTATTATTATTGATAACAATTTAAGGAGAAAGGCCTTCATTATTTTCCTCAGAAAACTATGATGATATCTCCTCAGTGTATTCAAAGCTACAGCAAAGGTTAAATTCAGACCAAGCAGTGTGAACCAAATCACATACAGCTTAGAATAAATTCCTGTGTTAGTTTTCTTGTTTGATGGTTTCTTGAATGACAAAGAGCCCATCACTACTTGGAGTTATTCAGGTAAAGAGGGAAGACACAGTATGCATACTCCAACTGATGCTTTTATGAGAATTGTATCCCCAAATAAGATTTTTAATAATCCCAAGTATTAAAATATAGGGCATTAATCAACAACTACTAGACCTGTTTTTGCCTGAACTCTGAGCTAATGGTCATACCTATGAGATGGCATGCTAAACATCTGCTCAAGACCATCCATTAGCCTGCAAGTGGGCCAGTGTGGGGAGCCACAGCCCCTGGGGCCGCACCCCAACATGGCACCTACAGGAAGAGAGTTCTTATAATAAACAAGTCCTTATTTGGCTGCTGCTGTTATCCCTGCTGATCATTGGCTGAGCTTGCTTGCCTGGCAAAGCTATGTTGCCTGGTGTGATTGGTTGGCATGAATGCATATATATTGGGCTCTTCCCGGGGTTCGGGGGAGATGAAGATTGAAGCTTGCTGAATAAACTGCTGTTAGAAGAACTGGTGGTTGCCTCTTCCTTGCTGGTCAAGAGGGCGCAACAGGCCAGCAAACTCACAAGTACCAGAGATGTAATGGATTAATATGCATTAAACATTCTATTCAGTAATTTCTGTGGGACAAATGACTATGACTTCCATCCATAGATTCCATGGATCCTTTTGCTCCATGCGTTGCTGTTCTGTCTTTCTCTGTCTTTGTGTCTCTGTCTGTGTCTATCTATCTATCTATCTATCTATCTATCTATCTATCTATCTATCTATCTATCTCTCAATCACTCTTATCTTTCAAACCTTAAAACTGAAGTGAGGTCATTGGATAAGTGATTACTTCTATTCTAAAATAAAAATATTCTTTTGGAATTTTATTGTAAGGTGCTAATGCACCTCCCCAAATAATTGCCCTTTGGGAGTATTTTCACAGTAAAATTCTAAAGGAATATTTTCCTATGGTTCACTTATTCACAGTATGACAATACCAGATGCAAAAATTTGAAATTGTGTACTTGAGAATAAAATGCCTTTATTCATGAATATAGACAATTATTTAGAATTTCTTTTATTTTTAATCTCAAATATTTTCCCAAATTCTCTTCAAATATTAAAATGTTATGATACATAAAGCATATTTAAATTATAAGACATTAAAATCATATTCACCATCATAAAATGTTATAAATTGATTAACCAAATTTTAGTTCCCTTTGTGCCCCCATGGGTACTGCATGCGTGTAGCACACAAGCAAGAAAAGCTCTATACACATAATTAAGCATGAGCATGACAGCACTCCCAGGAGAACCCAAGTGCTGACATGTGTAAGCAGCAGAGCTTGGAAAAGTGTGGTAGACTTGAATCCAAGGACCAATGCAGAAACTGTTGACTCATTCACGAATGCATGAAACAAGAATGTGATAAAGATATCTCTAAGACTGCCTTTAATATTCTAATCAAAGCCAAGGCAAAAGATGACAGAAATAGATGTAAAATGGAGCAAATGAATCACACATGCTGTCGTTCCCTGTCTCTGTTTCTCTGTGTGTTCCTTCCTACTTATGTATATAGAAGTTTCCCTGCCTATAGATCAGTGTGCTACATGCATTTAGTACACATGGAGTCCAGAAGAGTGTGTGGGATATTCTCAGACGAGAGTTATAGATAGTTGTTAACTACCATGTGGGTGCTGGAGATTGAACCCCATTACTCAGGATGAACAACTAGTGTTCTTAAGTCATTTCTCAATCCCTTCAACCAAAACTTTAATTAACAAAAAGGAAGTTCACATCATTCTGAACGTGTACAAACATTATTAAGCACATATCATGAAGAGAATGATTGGCATGCTTTAGTTCCTCCAATACCCCCCAAAAAAGAAAGATTAGAAACTATTGTAAAATATTGTTTGCCACTGTAAAAAAAAAAAAAAAAGGGCATATTACACATATGTGATGAACCCTGCTGTCTGGCCCTTTTTATATAGAAGCCCTTTTGTTCTTAAAAGATGATTTTTAAAATTAAAAGGAAATTCTATTGAATGAAGGAAAAAGAATTAGGACAGAGGAGGGAGAAAAAAAATATATATAGTCACACAGCAACACAGCATACATATATTATCATCTCTCTTCATCACAAATCTACTAGCTCATTGAGTTTGCATAGAATAGTACTTAAGACATCCTTCCCTTATAGTCATTGTCAATCAGAAATCTCCCTGAAGGTGTTTAATCTCTTCAAAATAAGTCTATGTTGTGACTCTGAGCACAGAAAGTTACATTGGATTCCATGTCCCGTTACTTACATCAGTTTTTAAAACCAAAGCATTGAGTAGGTTGTATTTTGCTGTGCCTAACTCTGAAACCATAAGCATAGCATAGCATTTAATTAGAAAGTAATAATAATGCATGCTATTGTAAGCCAATCTTAGTTGGTCTCACACACACACAAATAATAATAATGAGGTTCCGATTGTGAGAAGTATTTGTTAGAAGGGAGAGTTAATGATGGATATGAGATGAGTTGGTGACTCTGTCCAGAATATATCATATACATTCATGAAACTGTTGAAGTTTAAATGAATTTTAAAAAAAGAAAACCACAGTGGATCATTAAAAAAATCATTTAATATTTTTTTATTTTGACAACTTCTGTTTGACAGCTACACATATTTTCTAACACGAGGCCATTTCTCTTTATTTTGTCAAATGTGTAGTTATTCCCACAGCACTGGTGGAGACGAGGTGGGGAGCGAGAGTCTTTAAACTCATCCTACCCCTTAACAACTTAACAGGGAAATTAAATGCACATCTGTAAATAAATGCATCATTAGATCCTCACCAATTTGTAAGCTTCACTTGGTGTGTGGCTAAAATAATCCCACAAGGAGGACTAAGAAATGTTTGGTTCCAAGCACACACCAAATAGATGAAGATAGGAGATTGATGGGTGGGGACCGGTTATTTAAATGAAAAATTCTGCAGATGCTAGAAATGCCTTTACTACAATTTAGAATGAAAAACTATTTTTGCATACAGAGCTACCAATGCGTTCATTAACAGAGGAGAGCTCTGGACACATAAAAGGAGCACCGTAAACAACTAATGATGCACTTGAGCAGTAACAGGTTGTCATTAGACCAGCATCTGCTCTCATCAGAGTTAATTATTCAGTTGCTTTGTTTTCCAAGTAGGTGTCTGGTAAAATTTAGCAGAATCTTAATTAAAACACATTTCCAAACTCCTTAGATGCTCATCTCATCTAAAGAAATCAAGACAATTTCCACCATACGCATCAAGCTTCAGCTGAGCTCTGAAATGGAAGAAGGAACTCATTCAACACAACCCGTTAGGTGTTAACTATTGGCATATCCGGAGCATGCAGAGAGAAACAATTGGTTGTTCCCCCAGAATACAAGGTCAGATTAAAAAGGATGATAATAAATTTAATTTACTTCAGCCATATAATATGGCAACGGAAATGTAGTATATATATTTGTGACCCTAAAAACTATAAAGCTAAAGTGAATGTCTATATTCAAGTTCCAGTGAGTTATTTAGAACTTAAAATATATCCTATACATTAAGCCAGGCGTGGAAGAATTAATCCCAGTACTCAGGAGGCAGTCCAGAGAAGCCGGAACAAAATAGTGAAACACTGTCTCAAATCTCTCTCTCTCTCTCTCTCTC
>NC_034594.1:35502781-35531228 GCF_900095145.1 Mus pahari | reverse complement strand
CACACACACACACACACACACACACACACACACACACACACACGTACACAAATTATATATTACTGATTTTAGTATTTCAAACATTTCAAAAATGTACTGTTTTCTAAAGTGGTCACTAGCATGTAGTCATGCTAGTGGAAGATGCCAGTTAAATCTCTAATATCTGCAGAAACACATCAAGTATTTGCAATGCCGATAGGCCATGATTATAGTCACAAATTAAATACACAGCACTGTCATCTTATACAAATATTGATAGAATAAAATGTTTTCTAATTCTTTATTTTGTTTTCATGTCCTAATGACCAATCATGAATAATCATTACTTTGACCTATAACTTAAATGATTTACAAAAAGCTTTATCTGATATGGAATTGCTTCATAGCAGCAAATAGCAAAATTTAGCCAAAAAAGTGTTGCCAACTTTTGCCTCAAACTTTGAGAACAGTGAGTTTTCTCTGAATCCTCAGTGTCTATCACACTGGGGAGGAAAAATGATAAGCACCATGGGGAGAGAGTCCTTGTTTAGTTAATTTAATGTTGGCCTCATTCTGCGACCGTGCCACCTGAGCCCAGTGGCGTGCTGGGGTGAGGACACATACAGTTCTTAGTCTCACTTACCACTGACATTATCTTATCAGTTCCTTACGTGGGCAGAGTTCTTTTGAACAGACATCTAATAATCCAACTCATAAGATTCTTTTGTAGCCATAAAGGTAGTAGTGAGTGATTCTGGCATTAATAAGAATACTTAAGAGTCAATATATCCCATGGACTCAAAAGAATATACACAAGATGTCAACTTCTCCTGCCTCTCCTTACAAATTATTAATGGTCTCAACCACTGAGACTAGAGGGTATTTTAGGGTCCCATTGTGTCTTTGCATAATTCCTATTGCTTTAATCACATTTGGTTTGAGCACTGTTCAGATCTAGGCCATTTGGTTTCTGTTTTCAGTTAGGGTCCATCTCATACTTCGCTTGGGCACTGTCTCCGTACTCACTGTTTTCAGGAGGACTGTAGCTCTGGGCTTACTAGCTGTACTGAGCAGAGGGTCACTACCTTGCTTCAGTGCTACAGTTCTTTTTGTAGCTGTGATGAAAGCTTTGCTCCTACTGGGAGGCATACACCATTAGTCAGGTTACAGGCTATGGCTCTGTAACAGATGGATCCCAAATAGTAAATTGAGAAAAATGGAATGTTGTTTTGCTCTCATATACCAGGCTAGATGTGGACAGGCAATCCTGTCTAGAAGCAAAGCATGGCTTCAGGAGGTCGTTCGGGCCTCAGCTTCCATCTTTACTAGCAAATGTCTAGGGCGCTTTCATCTGTTAAAGTTGACTCATGGTCACTTTTTATTCTTACCCCTGGAACTGAAGTTAAATCGGAGATGGCAATTTTTCTTTTCGGTGCAATGTTATGCATAACATTTTGGTTCATGATCCACTGGCAACAGTATAGCCTTTTGGATTCACCTCACTGAAATCAACACAGGCTAGCAAACTTGGCATAGCAAACTCTGCCTTTGATAGTCATGTTCTTGACAGCTATAAGAAATACATACACACAAACACACACACACACACACACACACACACACACTTACGTACATATGTATGTATGTAGGAATAGATCTTGGTAAACACTAGGGAAAATCAAAGCAAAGCAAGGATCAGGTAGGGTCATCTGATTTTGGTTGCAATGCCTTTATGTGACTAGAATACACATAAAGGCTGCTGCCATTTCAGCAATGATTGTATGTTCCTACCAGGCATCTATAAGCACTACTGTTCAATGTGAAGGAAAAGCCCAGCATGCTTCTGTAGAGTCTTGTCTGTTATCCTCCCTCTTGAAAGCATAAAGTAACCCTAAATTCAATTTAGCTATGCATTTCTATTATACATATATTTTTTAAAAAAAGAAATACACATCAAACAAAAACCAAGTAAAAAGATTAAATAATGGTAAACAATGATGTCCTTATATTACATACAGGGTCTGGAGGCCAGGGTTCTAGGCCACATTATTGCTTCTTCTTTCTAAAAGTGATTCATGGAGTCCTTATATACACATGTAAAGGCTCCGAAATTCAATAACTGGCTACCCAACTTGTGAAAATCAATTCTAGCTTCTATTCAGGACTTGTTTTCTCCTATAATACCTTGGAATCATGGTAGTAGACTCACAACAATTATTTCTTTAAAAATTAGATCAGATGAATGGTGGGTGATTAGAAATACCCTGTTTATATTCAGGCCAGATATAATCCAACATGTCTCAAACATGTCCCACAATGTAGGCAATCAGTTATACATTTAACAGAATAAGTTTTCTCTTCTATTAAAATAAAAAAGACTCATTAAACTATAAGCAAGCAACAATACTTGTTTTAAGTTCAAGACTGTAGCCACCAGCAGCCATGAGTTACTGGGTCCTTGAAAGGAAAGCTGGGGTTGGATGGGAAAGGCAGCGAGAGAAATAATGAGCCAAGACAGAGTTCTCTGATCAAGGCCCAGTGTTTACTTATGAGTCTGAGCTTATGAAGGGGGGACATCCCCCCAGGATGCCATGATCGCTTTGTAAGGATCTGTCAGGGAAGCAGGCTCAGTTGCTCAACAGGTAGCTTCATTCAGGAAGCTGGCAAGGTGGCAGACAAAAGACTTTACCTAGGTCTGAAGACTCCAACTGTAGCAAACATGGCTGAGCTCACCTGCTCAAGGCTTGGGGGAGGGTACACAAGACCAGACCAGAACAAAAAATAATGATCTCTAGAGCTATACAATTCAAGTTTGGTACATGATGTACTTGAATAAATATGCATTTATTGTGTCCATCTCTATGCTCAATGAATACACTCCAATAATTATTTTTAAATTATATTCTGTTTTCTTAACAAAGACAAGCAGTAAAGTCAGGGACACAATGTCACTAGTTGTCTTTAACCCGTAAGTGGCTATTATTGATTTAGAGCTTAAAGGAAATATTTGTGATCCCCAGTTGCTCATCTATGGGGAAATAAAAGACACTGAGGGAATAGGAAACATCTACTCCAAGAAACATGGTCCTTCTTAGAAAAGAGCATACAGTTTAGTGAACATGGTCTCATAACAGTCAACTACAAATTAGCAGATTGAAATGATAGAAATGCGAGGGCTAATGAAGCCACGTGTGTCCTTGTTATCACTTAAGTCCACCCCAAAGAGCAAGTCTACACCGGGCTATGGATGAGAGGGCAGGCTAAGAGGAGCCTGTGAACACAATGCAGGACAACAGCAGCATCTTTAAAGTTTTGCCTCTGTCTTACATCCAACTTTTCACTGGCTGAGGTAACTAGTCAATTAAATCATTAAGGCAAAGGATGACTGAGCAAGCCATACTGAAGTGTCACCTCAGCTTCACCAACTCTTGGAGATTGTCACTTAGAATTTGTAAACAGGGTTCATTTTAATGTTGGTTCCTGAAATAGTCTGCCTAAGGAACAAAAATTGGTTTGGGGAGGGACCTGGGTTTAAAAGATAGTTATGATGATTTAAATAAAAGTGTGCCCTAAAAATATACATAATATGAAACATTATATGAAAAGAGCAGGTTATATTTAGGAATATATGTATATATATACACATAACTGTATGCAGGCAATAACATTGTAGGGAAAAGAGGCCATGAATTTAAAGGAAAGTAAGGAGGTGTATGGAGTGGATTGGAGGTAGGGAAGGGAGGGCTGAAATGTTGTAATTATATTATAATCCCCAAAGCAATAAAAAAGTGTCCCATAGTCATGGAGAGTTAAATGCTTATCCCCCAGTTGATGGTTCTACTTGTGGGATTTAGGAGGTATGAACTTGTTGGAGGTAGTTTGTCATTGTAAGCAGGCTTTCAAATGTCAAAGGGTCACACCATTGCTTCTCGGTCTTCTGTTTTACTTTTGTAGTTCAACATGTGAGGTCCCAACTTCCTGGTCCCTACCACATATGCCACTTCTTGCCATAGTTTCTGTCTAGAATCATAGCTCAAGTAAACTCCTTCTATAAGTTGCTTTGGTCATGGTATTTTATCACAGCAATGGGAAAGGATCTAAGACAACAGTCTGTCCTAATCTAGATTTTAATATATTGAAAGAATTCCTATCTCAATTCAGAGCCAAAAATAAAAGGCAGCAATACATTGACTTCTGCCTTTTGTGATTGCTTGCTCTCCTTATACACTTGAAATGACCTGTAATTTTGAAACCAAGGGGAACATGTAAGTTATGTTTAACAGGGAACATATTGCAGAAATGCATGTCATTCTTCAAATGGTTTGGTTTAACATGCTTTGGCATAATCTTGCAAAGGTATAAATTTATGTGGATTAAAAAGAAAAGTTTAGATATCAAAATAGCCACAGTCCAAAACTGTTTGCTGATGAATAGTGGTTTAGAGCAACCCATGGCCATGATCCCTTCAGTGTGGCCTGAAGAGTCTTATTGCAGACATCATTGCACTTTTACCAAGAGTACTGTTCATCTGCAGTGCTGTGTTGACACAATCTTGAAGCACCTGAAATCATGTGTCTTAAAAACCAGCTGGATTCTAGACTCAAAATAAGAATGACAAGTCCAGAAGCTGATTTAGGTAGTTCACAGAGAACTTATCAAAGTGTTGATATTCCACTTTTTTTGAGATTAATTTATTTTATGTATATGAGTACATTGCCACTGTCTTCAGACATGCTAGAAGAGGGCATCAAATCCCATTACAGATGGTTGTGAGCCACCACATGGTTGCTGGAATTGAACTCAGGACCTCTTGAAGAGCAGTCCATGCTCTTAACCCACTGAGCCATTTCTCCAGTGCCCTGATACTCAGTTTTTAATACATTTCTCCTAGTTGGTCTATTAAATGTCATGACATCTTTCATTAGAGTTGTCAGTTTGTAGTCAATACTTTTTAATGAGCTTTGAAACATTTTGCTTTTCATTGTAGTTTTTCCTTCCTCTTTTCCTCTTTCTCTGACTTGATTTTCCAACTCCCATTCACAATTTCTCTATCCCTGTTCCATTTCCTTCCCTCCTTAGCCCTTCCTGGTATTGACTGGGTCCTTAATAGGAGCCTAATGTCCTTCTAGATACCAGAGCTGTCAATACAGTTTGTTAACTTTAAGCCTATTATGTGTCAATGAAACAAAATAACACAATGATTTCTACTTCTGAAAGGCATGTACATTCTCTGTACGTAAGAAATAATTTCCTTTTTACCAAATCTAGCCTGAGAGTTTAGGGGAATATTTAAGTTAACCCCAAATCATTTTTTCTTTCTTTTACTAAAAGGGGATGATGGCTCAGTGGTTAAAAGCACTGGAAACTCTTCCAGAGAACCTGGGCTCAATTCCTAGTACCCACACAGAGGCTCACAGCTCTCCATAATTGTAGTTTCAGGAGGTCAGATGGCCATTTCTGCCATTCGTGGGCAACAGACATGTGGTGCACAGGCGTCTATACTGGCAAAACATCTATAAAAGCCATTGTTTCATTGACGCAGATTTAAAGTGAACAAACTGTTTCTATAGCTCCGGTATCTAGCAGGATACTAAGCTACTATTAAGGACTCTGTCCTCAATGGTTAATTAGTTCAACTGTATTCCTCTGAGCTCTAGATATTCAGGTATATAATAGTCATCAATGGCCACCAGTCGAGGCCTTGCTCCAACTTTCTTGTGTTCCAAATCTCTCCAAGGATAGAGCAATAGTTTTCTTCTAGAAACTACTATAAAAACAATATAATCAATCACTTGACTCTAACTTGCAAATTTGAATTTTCTTTCCAGCGGGTTATACTGTGTACTTGTCTGTAGGTTTGAAGACCTGCTATGTTTTTATGAGCTAGTGAACCTGAAATCTAAGAATGGGTTATATACTGTCACTTTATGAGATGATGATGGTGATGAGAGAGAGAGAGAGAGAGAGAGAGAGAGAGAGAGAGAGAGAGAGAGAGAGAGAGAGAACTACAATGAAACTTAAAAATCCCACCACAACAGATGGTCTGTGCCATTTTGAATTGAGCCTCCCTTAGGAGCAAACACTTGTAGAGGCTATTAAAGTTTCTGCTTGTGTAAGAAAATGCTGTTTCAATATTTATGGCTATATCTGTATGACCTCTATTGAAAACAAAGTCAGCAAGGTTTCCCCCTTGACTCAGGAAGAGTGAAGCACTGAGGCAGGGAGTCTCAAGCCACCCAGGACCACGTGCATCTTTGAGAACCGATTAAAATGACAGCAGGGTAACAAAAGCTGTACCACCCAATACAAGATTCGCCTCAAGGAATAAAAATAAAACAGCCACATTGCTCCTCAAAGACACATATTTTATTTAGTCGTTAAGCATAGAGTGTTGGAATTTTTGAAGAACTGTTGCTATTTAATAGAGGTGAAAGTTTTAATGTGAATATTGCCTGTGCGAGCGAGTGTGTGCAAAGTTGGCGTGACACATTCTGCTCAAATTAGACTTCTAAATAACTCGTAACAGCTGCAGTGCTTAGAAATCGGTCGGGCTTAAACGATGATGTCATGTGCTTATATAAGTAACATAGGTGTGTTATCAGAGGAGATGCCTATGAATACTCTGCTATCTGGACAAGACAGTAAGCAGGTATTTTCATCCAGAGGCTGTATATGTACCTCTCCTATGAGTAAAAGTTTTTCTGCTCCTAAATGTTTAGCCTCAGGCATTCTTTAAAAACACATAGGCCCATTTAGACAGCAGAGATAGGACACACAATACGATTTTGCGCTAGTGTGAGAAATTAGCGAACAAAAATGTGAATCTGTATGTGCTTGTTGTCCTCAGTCTTCATTAGAATTCTTGCTACATAGATGACTTTCGCCTCATTCCACAGGGAAAATTGTTTAAAACATCATCCAGAAAACAGCTGAGTTTGTAGGACCACATGTTATTTTCTAGAGGCATATGAGCAGCTAAGCTAGCATATAAAATATAATTTTAAGAGCAATTGGAATTAATTAAATTAATTGAATATTTTTCTATTGGTAAAAATGCGTCAGAGATGAATTCCAAGGACTTGTTTATCATAAAATTTAAGACAAAAAGCCATACAATTGAGTGTAGAGAATTATTATTTGACTAACGTGACTGAGATGATTGAAGAAAGTAATATTATTTGGAGAAAGGAAATGAAGGAAAATTAAAATTAAGAGGGTGAAGCATGAAAATTCTTCCCAGTTACTAAAGTCCTGAACTCATGAATAAGTAGATCTGAATTCTCTTCACACTCATACAGACAGAAAGGTGATAGCAATACCACAGACTTCTTGTGATATTGTCCTGTAAAAGATCAGGTTAATTATACAAGTATTACTCACTTGTGTGAAAAGATCCTACACATGCTCTCCCGAAAGGAAAGCTCTTAAGAAAGGAATTCATCTTTATTCTAAAACTCAGGATGCGGTTTGTAAAATGTCCTCCTCCGAAGCCTTAGCTAAGGAGGCAAACCTTCCGCTCAGAACGGCGCTCTTCCACGGAAGCTCGTCTCCCTTTCTGCAGAGCTCGTCTGTCTCTAAAATGGGAGAGGCTGGTGCTAACATACTTCCTTCACAGAATCATCAGCGCCTCTCATTTTACCTATTAAGTATTTAAAGGCAAGTCATTTGAGAGTGAGTCTATCTCTTCTAATCCCATGTAGATTAAATGAAATTCATGTTCTCAAAATGGCTTGTCATCGTAGAAGAGGAAGGAAGACGTGTCTAAGAGGACACTTGGAGGAAGAATCGCTTCCAAAAGAAGCCATGGCGATACAATATGGTAAGAGAAAAGGGGGAAAAAAAACCTGTTTGCTGTGTCCCCTCGGCTGGAGCGTCTCCTGTTTGGAGATATTTCACAAAATGATTTCACAGGCAAATGGTTTAATGCATGGCCAGCCAATTTAGCCTTTATTTTAAATATATTCTTTATGCATATAGATATTTTGAGATTGTGCCTTCTGGAATGATTACTGAAACCACATTGAAAAGTCATTATGCAGAAACATGGGTGTACGAATAGTTCATAGCTCGGGGGAACTATAAATAGAACTGAGTGAATCTTGTTAAAGAGTTCATGTCCTGGTTATTTAAAAGAACGATTTTGGTGGCATTGATTAGCTCTAACACTTCTAATTTGCATCTCACTAAAATAAACTACAAAAACAATCACACTCATTTTTTTTTTTTTTTTTTTTTGGAAAGAACTATTGATGAAAATACACCAAATTAGGAAATGAAGAAGGGCCTGGACCTAGAAAAGACAACATTTCTTTGTCTATCATGTCAGTGTGCTTTAACTCTAAGAAAATGCAGAGCGAGCACCTGTGTGAGATGCACATATCCTATAGGCCTATGTAATGGGAATGCATCTTACTAGCATCCAGAAATTTCATTGATGACTTGTTTGGAACAAAGTGTATATGATTCTGTTCATTACTCTAATATTATACGGCAATACAGATTAAAGGTGGTTATAGTACAACACTTGTTGCTACCCAAGAAACAGAAGAATATGGCTTTAAAATATTTTTCTGTATATCTATAAGTTTAATGAAATAAAACAGCATACTAGTTTTGTTAAAATTATAACATTCTCCTTTTAAGAAATAGAATCTTTGAAGTGAATAATGAAGTGCCCATGTTATTAACACTTTTTTCTGAGGCTACTTAAGTGTCTAGAATGTCCTCATTTCCACATATTTAAGCAGCTAACTACCTACTAAGCTGTAATTGTAGAGCTGGCTGTAGGGCTTCCTTCCCTGTTATCCCAGTACTTAAGAGGCTGAAGCAAGAAGAACACTATGAATTCAAGGCCAGCTTGAGATTATGGTGTGAGAGACTGTCACAAAACACAATAAACAAACAAGTTAATTAGCTTTAGAAGAAATGAACAGTATTTCCATTACTTGCACTAACTGGCGTTAAGACACATTTGGAAGACTCGATGCCTACTTGTACACATTCATGTACATAAACGTATATGCTACTTATGAGGTCAAAAGCAAACATCAGTTACAAAATCATATTGTAATCACTGTATGAGGCTGAAGTTGAAAAACATCACACCCATTTAAAATGAGTTGTTCAAAGTCAAGAAGTATGTTACTTTTAGGCAGCTTCATTTATTGCATGGGAGTATTTAAAACTATGAAGGATATTCATTGAGACCAGGACCGAAATCTTTCCGTTAACACAATTGACATAATTAAAGTCTCTGCATCTATTTAGACTTTGCATTAAGTAGCAGAGTGATCGTGGGGAATGTACATTGGATGCTTAGTTTAAATTCCCATGTACAACACATTCTCTCATGAATCCCCCCCCCCCACGGGAAAGGAATTACAGATAATTTCATCCTAAATGCATACAGAAAAGCAGCTAATGTTCTCATACAGCATGTGAGCTTGGAATCTTCACATAGTCCTTTCCCTGAACATATTGAACCAAGCTCTCTCACCTCCATCTCTTATGCTACTTACTAATATGGATAGCTTCTAGCTAACTGCAATCAGTTAGTAGTTTTATCCCTGAATATTAGTTATTCTTACTGCATGAAAATGGTGTAGTGTAATAAGTTCCAGGATTCTTTTACCCTGAATTAAACATTACACAGTATATACATGCATCACAACTTTTCTGTGCACACACCCACCAAATGTGTACAATTTTATGTTGCTATGAATCATTTAAAATTACTAAATTTTTAAAAGAAAGGAATCAAAGAAGCTTGTGCCATGCTATTCAAATAGGTCCTGTGAAGCATTATGCTGAGGTATGTGATGGGAAAATTAAGCCCATGAACAGCAGGAAAGATGTTTGTGCAACATATGCCAATGAAGTAGTCATTTGCCATCACTTAAATGAACCCAAAAGATAGTATTTTTGGGCTTTTATACAAAAAGGAGGATTTGACTGGAAATTTTGAAATCCTTTAAAACTATAGGAAATCACTATGAATACATTTCACATTAAACTGCTAAGAGTTTAATTTAGATCCATCCTATTCATTTTCATTGATGGGTGTTAATCACTCAGCTTTTATTCTATGAATAAAAGCAAGAGTAGTTTGCCGTAGAGGGCATGATGAACCTGAACTCCTGTGGGGAAATGAAGTGAGCCAAAGACAATGCTAAGCTCAAATGATACACTTGAACAAGATCTTGTTTCTCCAGTTTATCAACAAATTATTCAATATCATCAAATGGTTACAGCCCGCCACACTTAAAAACTGAAGGATATGCTGTATTTACTTTTCCTTTGAGGACTTGCTGTTTAGGATAGAGCCAGCAGCATAACTGGCTGTTTGAGGGCCAGTAAAACTCCATTATGGGGAATAATTGGCCCTCAGTGAAGTACCTGAACTAAAAGAGATCAACTAGAGTTTAAATCTATTGTTTTAATGACCATAGCAGTCAGCCTATGCTAGATGAGTCTGGGGGACTTAGTGGTTTTATTTCTTGGTGATGCAAGTCTGAAGCCAGTATGTCGAGTAGGGATATGAGGATGCACTTCCAAACTTCAAATAACTCTTCGATCTAACATATCCCAAACATCTTGCCGTTCAATGTACTCCAAAGGACTTCGATTAACATTCAAGTGACCCAGTCACAACTTATGCAGACTGCTTGATCTTCACTATTTCTGATGTATTTTTAAGAATCAATAGGCCTAGGCACATTGCCTATAACTCAGCCAGACTACAGCCATATAGCTCACATGAACTGAGTCATCACAATATTATGTCAGGACTTTAGGACATGAACACTTAGGACACATAGGCAAACAGCTGGAATAAAATAATGGAGAAAATAAAACCAATGAATAAGTCATGATTGAAGAACAATATTTTCGTTGTAAACCATCTCTATTCCATTTAGCTGTCAGCATCTCATAAGAGTATGTTTGTTCTGCAACCACCTCCTTCAGGTAAAAAGCAGTGACTCTAAGTGAGGAGACAGCTAAGACGGCAGGAATTCTTCTGTCTTTTTCTTCTACCCTCCTCACAGCAAATATACTATTAGACCATAAAAGCAAGGATCTTTGTAGCATTTGGCTTTTGAGAACTAGGAGCCAAATATACTTACTAAAAGTCTATATCTTCAAGAATCTATACATTATCCAATGCAAGGCCTACTATATATGAGCCTGAGGACAGCCTCGTCAAGGTCTCATTTGAGCCTAGAAAAGTAATGAAGAATTCCTAACTTGCCCCCATCCTCTGCCCTGCCACTCTGTTCCAAGCTCATGCAGTTAAATGTAAGAGACTACAAGGGAAACCAGAGAGCAACTAAAATGGCAACAACATGAACAACAGTGGTTGAGTATGACCAGGACCATATCTAGAAATACAAACACTAAAGCAGATGACAGGGCACAAAAGCCAAAGGGAGAGGTCAGAAAGAGTACAGGGTCCATATTGAAAACCAACCCCACCCCAGGGTCCTGATGTAACATAATATGCAAATGAAATCTTCATACTCAGAGTAGCGGGAGGCAGAAAATAAAAGGAAGTTGAAGCATGTATGTACGCAGGTCTGAGATAAATTCTGAATTTATCATATTTAAAACCTACTACAACTGAAATATCTTAGATGGGAAAAATTACTGTTTTTATCTCAAAGAACAAATATATAGATACTCATGAGAGAGATGAGCTCTATGTAAAAGTATTTTAAATGTTACAACACATACTCATCTAAAAGAAATCTGGACAAGGAAAAAATGTACTTACACATGTCAAATACCAAAATGTACCTTTTGTTTACTATATTCTCTTCCAGCAACTGCTCAGCTTTTGAGTTTGTGTACTAGGTCTCAGAGAACAAGAAATATAATAGAAAACCAACTTTCTATTTATATAATGCAATTTCTTGTTACAAAGCTGTTTTTTGACAGTGAAACATGAAGGTTCATTGAAGAAAATTTAGAACATGTGATTTACTCGAAATATGTAAACTCAAGACTTGAAATGTCTAGGTCTTTGCTCAGTCTCCTATGAGCTTTTGTGTATATCATGTAACAGATCTTAAATCCAGCCTGTTAATTTGTGAATCAGGAATTTAACCCTTTCAGAACTATCACTTACAGCTATAATCAGGGGAAGCACATGGTGCTATATGGGAAAGTACTTCAGGACCATGAAGTTCTATGAAGATATATGTTCTCTTCAAATTGAGAACTAACTCTCTCTCTCTCTCTCTCTCTCTCTCTCTCTCTCTCTCTCTCTCTCTCTCTCTCTCAAAAAGCCTCCTTAGTATATGGCTCTAATTATTCACACAATTACTTATGAGTGGCTGAAATACGATAGACATAGTAATCTCTAATCTTTGGTGGCCCAATAAAACAAAGTTCAGTTTCTTGTACACGCTTTCAAAGAAAGAGACTGACTTATATGGTCATGTAGGGTGATCATACAAACATTACATCATCTTTAATGTTGCTCTACCCAAAAATGCCATTAAAATGTGCTGTACTATAGGAGGGAAAGTACATGGAGAATGTAAGCCCACCATGCATAGATTTTGTTTTTAAGTTCAAGGTAATAAAATTCATTATCATTTGAAGTGTATTGCCCCCAATTTAATATGTACCCTTCCACTAACTGCAAGAAATAAAATGTTTACATGTACAAAATCTGAAGAAGAAAAGTAGGTAAGAAAAGGTTTACAATCTCTAATAAAAAGACATTATGGAAGAGGCGCATATCTCAGAAGCAGAGTACTTTTAGCATGTGAAGTGACCTGGTTTCAATGCCCACCATATGAAAAGAAAAAGAAATCACTATAACAGTAAAGAATAACAATGTTTTTCCAAGGTTATTAGATTGTAGAAACAAATACAAATGAAAATATAAACACCATGTTTCTTGTAGTGATCACTTCAAAATACTCAAAAGCAGGGAGACATCATATAGCTTAGACTCATTTTTTCTGAAAAACATACATTCACCCTTTATTTAATGAGAACGTCTATATTTTCCTTTATAGAACACAGCATAAATCATGCCACCTGATGTGACAGAGGGCTTAAATACAGTACATGAGTCAAAGGGATATGAAACCTGGGAGTTGCCAATCATATTTCATTGCTCTGGCAAAGATACTAAGAGCAGAAGCTTTGCATAGTCAAATTCTATTCAACTCAAAGACTATTTTGGGCAATAATTACTTAGGAAGTTTATTTTTCTGGTAGATCACACTGGAAGGCAGAACATAAGAGCTGTCAGAGACCACCATATAGAAACAGTGACAGGAGGGGAACTCAGTTGGAAAAGAATGAAGAAGAAATGAGGAGTGAGTCAATAGCACATAGTAGTGTGCTCAGTAGAATCTATTGTAAATACGAAGGTTAGCAAATTCTTTATTTTGTAGCTTTCTAGCCATGGCCTGAACATGAGAACTGTGTGAGTTGGAATAGTTACAATGGACTTTACAATACAGTGTTAAATGTGAGCTCTGGAAAATATATCAGACTTTAAAAGTTTAAGAGAGGTACATAGATGTCCTGGATACCAATTACAAGGTGATAACATGGAGGCAGGGGAAGAAAGGGCAATCCATACAGAAGTAACATGACCATATACTTTGTGGCAATAACCACAGAATGGAAAGCACAGAGAGTCAAAAGATTATAAAGTATAGTAAAATTGGGGCAGAAATGTTTTTTATTTTGCACAGTAAGTGGTGGGGAACTGAATTAAGAATCCAATAAAACACAGAAAAACCCAAAGAGAGTAGGTAGATAGCAACAATATACCAGATCTTCAGGTGCTGGTATTCTCACACCCACACTATAAAAATAGCTGTAATTACCAGATAGATGCAGGTTATATTTACATAGCTATTGTTATATTTATTATTATATTGTTACATGTAAATATAACAATTAAAGATATGAAGGCAATGAATTTGAGAGCAAGGAAGGGAAGGTAACAAATGGTTGGAGAGAAGAAAGGTAGGAGGAGCAATCTAATTTTAAAAACTAAAGAAATTTAAAAATATAACCTTAAATTTTGACAAAGAGTGTGAAATGATAAAAATGTCTAATGCAAGCCTAAAAATGAACAAAAACTCCTAGAATACCAAAATGAATCAAAAGGAAAAAGGAAGTATACAGCATACTATATATATATATATATATATATATATATATATATATATATATATANANAGAGAGAGAGAGAGAGAGAGAGAGAGAGAGAGAGAGAGAGAGAGAATATTTTGGAAATAAATAAAAATAATTCTTTTTAAAACGAGAAAAGAGAAAAGCAAAGGACAATTTAGAAAGAAGAAAGGGCACTGTGAGAATTGTGCACATGAAGTGAGGAACAGAAACAGAAAATGAGGAATGCGAGGAGTGAGAAGTGAGAAACAACAGTATTTGTAGAAAAAGATCTCTGAATTTTTCTTCTAAAAACATGATGAAATCTATAAATTTACTCATTGAAGAAAAAAGAATGAAAATCAAAATCACAAGTGATTAAAACCAATTCTATTCAAAATAGAATAGCAGATTTATTTTTTCTAAACAGAGTGGCATTAGAGTAAATTTTTTACATGTTGAAATACTTGAGATTAAGGGTTTTAAATATACAAAATCTGATGGTGAGTACCAGCAACAGTCTGAAAAGAAGTAATACCCTGTGGAAAAAAAAGAAAGAGAAATGGTGAACCAGAATTTTAAAAATATTTAAAAGAAATTAAAGGGGGATAAAAAAACAAACCCAAGAGAAAACATGAGTACTATCACTGTATACAACAATGCCAGTGATACTCCCAGAGGCTTCTGTGAACTCAAAGGACCTGGTCACATACAAGGCCTCTGGGAACTGACAGGACCGGGACACACACAAAGCAAAGCAAATAATGGATGGGGGCAGCAGGCATTTATTTGGAAGACCAAAGAACAATCACTGTGGTTATTTTTAAATAAAATTATTTCAAGTACCTTTTCTAGTTGCAACACAATAAAACTATAAATCAATACCTTAAAATGTAAATATAGAGATATATGGAAAGTAACACTGTGGCACTGAATAACCATTGAATTAAGGACAAAAGTAGGAAAGAAATTGAAAAACTTCTTGCAAGAAAAACAAAACGAAACAAAACAAAACAAAAACTAGAAACACAAAATAAAAGACATGTGCTACAGACAACCCAGTACTAAGAGAGGTTTCTCTAGAAATTAATACCTACATTAATGAGGCTGAAAAAGTCCAGTAAATAATCAACCTATTGTTGTATCTCCAG
The DNA here is from genome assembly GCF_900095145.1 of Mus pahari. NCBI lineage: Eukaryota > Metazoa > Chordata > Mammalia > Rodentia > Muridae > Mus > Mus pahari. The sequence goes on along the minus strand of NC_034594.1, from coordinate 35,515,959 downwards.
CACTTTAAAACAGAAACAAGTAAACTGTTTTCTTTTCTGTTTGTTGTAACCAAATTCCAGGCAGGAAGCAACAGGGAAGAAGGCTTTCTTTTGGACTCTTGTTCAAGAGGAAACATTCCCTCACCTCAGGAAAATATCAGTGGAACAGAGGGCAAGGTCAAGCTATATTCTTGGGGAAAAACTTCATCTAATTAAACATCACATCTAACAGCTATGAACAAATGTTGAAATAATGAACCCATGGAAGAAATTTCACAGCAAGAAACCCAACTCAAAATTGGTAGAAGTAAAGTAAAAGTGTCACAGCAGAAATAAATGATCCAGAGACTAAGAAGAGAACAACCATGCAGTGGGACTTAGAATAAAATAAATGGGTAACTAATTGATAAGCTAGTAGGGGAGCAAGCATAGCTTTTGGCCTAAGCATTTATTCATAAAAATTCAATCTAAGAGTCATTATTTTGGGAACTTTTTCTCAGGTGGAAAAAGTTACTAATGGCGCCCAACATGGGGCATGTAATCCAACCTAAACTAAAAATCTAATCATAGAATCCAACAAAAAACCCTGAATGGGAGACTGGGAACAAGCACTTCCCAGAGTCCCATACAATTTCCTAGCCAGATGGGAGGCTAAATCCCTTTAAGAGAAATCCAGGAGGACAGCAGAACAGCTGAAGACAGTCTGTGCTATGGCTGCTGAAGAGCTCCAGCAAAGCAATAAGCCTTAGGTGAACTATCATCTGCAGCCAAAATAGGCATAGACTACTGTGGCCTGAAACCACCTTCCCAGAGTGTATGTGAAACTCAGCTCTCAAGAATGGCTCCAGCCTAGAACTCGCAGGACAGCCTACTAGACCAAGCCAAATGGGTGGAGTTAGCAGCCACAGACAGGAGCTAGCTGAGTGGCAGAAAAAGCCTGCACTTACAGAAGTTGGGGCAAGGGGACTTGGTAAGCCCTAGTTACAGATATGTGTTAATGTCAAGAAAAGCTGAAAAATCAACAGATTTGATAAGATCCTTGGGAAGTTTTAAGAAGAGAGTGAGAGAGGTTAAAAAGAAAATATTTTCTATGTTAGAAAATGGAGCAAAATGCAATAACAGAGGGCACTTGGATCCTGTATGATTTTGTTCTATTTATCATATTTATCAGTAAACAAATAATTTTATGTTCATATAGGAATATATATATATATATATATATATATATATATATATATTCCTTAAGAAAGATCAGAATACTACTCAGCTATTAAAAACAATGAATTTAATGAAATCTTGTGCAAATGGATGTATCTGGAGGATATCATCCTTAGTGAGGTAANCCAATCACAAAAGAAGTCACTAGATATGCACTCACTGATAAGCGGATCAGAAACTTAGAATACCCAAGATACATTATGCAAAACAGAAGAAAACCAAGAAGGATGACCACTGGGTGGATACTTCATTCCTCCTTAGAATAAGGAACAAAATACTCATGAAAGGATATAGGTACAGAGTCAAAATTTAGAGCTAAGATGAAAGGATGGACTATCCAGAGACTACCCCATTCGGGAGTCCATCCCATCATCAGCCACCAAACCTAGATACTAATGCTCATGCCAGCAAGATTCTGCTGAAGGGACCCTGATATTGCGGACTCTTGTGAGGCTATGCCAGTGCCTGGCAAACACCGAAGTGGATGCTCACAGCCAGCTATTGGATGGAACACAGGGTCCCCAATGGAGGAGCTAGAGAAAGTACCCAAGGACCTGAAGGGGGCTGCAACCCTGTAGGTGGAACAATAATATGAACTAACCAGTACCCCCTGAGCTCATGTCTCTAGCTGCATATGTAGCAGAAGATGGCCTAATCAGCCATCACTGGGAAGAGAGGCCCCTTGGTCTTGTAAACTTTATATGACCCAGCACAGGGCAAGGCCTGGGCCAAGTAGTGGGAGTGGGTGGGTAGGGGAGCAGAGGTTGGGGGGAGGGGTATAGGAAACTTTTGGGATAGCATTTGAAATGTAAATAAAGAAAATAATAATAATAATAAAAATAAAAAATAAAAAAAAATTAAAAAAAAAAGAAAGATCAGAATAAAGCAGACTTAGAGAAAGAAAAGACTGAAGGTTTGGAGGCCATAGAACAGAGATTAGAGGATTCTTTAAATCAGAATAAAGAACCTTTAGAAGAATGCAATCTAGAGCCTACAATAATACCAAAAGCAGAAGATCCAGATGAGAAAAATACACAAAGGCTTGAATTAAGAGTACAAATTATGTTTTCTGCTATCTTAGAACAATATCATACAATAGATTATATGTTTCATCTTTTAGAGTTTAGAGAATTAAAATATGTACACATGTTGATATACTGTACCATTTATAGATATTCAAAATTTCAATGTGCTTCTGCTTTAAATTCTAAAAAGGCAATTCTGAAATTGCACTTTTTCATTTTATTGGTTATTTTATTTATTTACACTTCAAATGTTATCCCCTTTCCCAGATAAACCCCATGTCCCCTCCCCAATTCCCCCTGCTTCTATGAAGGTGCTCTTCCACCTACCCATCCCCTCTCACCTCAGCTCCCTAACATTTGCCTACATGGGAGCATGGAGCCTCCACAGAACCAAGGTGCTTCCCTCCCATTGATGCCAGATAAGGTAATTCTCTGCTACATATGCAAATGGAACCATGGGTCCCTCAATGTATACTCTTTGGTTGGTGGTTTAGTCCCTGCGAGCTTTGGGGGGTCTGGATGGTTGATAGTGTTGTTCTTCCTGTGGGGTTGCTAACCCCTTTAACTCCTTCAGTCCTTCCCCTAACTCTTCCATTGGGGACCCTGCTCTTATTCTGATGGTTGGGTGCATCCATCTGCATCTGTTGGTCAGGGTCTGGCAACAGGGTCTGTCCTCTCGGGAACAGCTATTCCAGGATCCTGTCAGCAAACACTTCTTGGCATCAACAATAGTGTCTGGGTTTGGTGTCTGCAGATGTTCGAGATGGTGGCTATCTTGGAAATGCCTTTGCAAATTGAGGCTTATGATACTTCAACATATGCATCCATTAGAATACTATATTTTTTAGACATTATGCCATAAATCTTGATATATCTTATAATTCTACAGATCAAACCATTATAAAAAGATATAATAGAACTTTAAAGGAAAATATAATAGAACAGAAAGAGAATATCAAATCTCCCAGAAATAGATTAAATAATGCGTCATTGCCTTTATTTTTTTTTAAATGCCAATGAGACAGATAACAGATGCTGAGAGATTTTGGATTATGGAAAAGACTGCTGAACTAAATCAGTCTGTTTATATTAAGGATGTCCTAACCTCAGAATGAATGGAAAGAAATGTGTTACTTTGGGGTAAAGATTTTGTATTTATTTCCACATAAAATAAAACCTGTGGTTTCCTTCCAATTTGATAAAAATCAGATTTGACAGGGAGAGACCCCTGAAGATCTTGGTCACAAATGGAAAGAAGTGAAAACTAACAAAACAGGTAACTTCTATTGCTAGTCCCTCTACATGGGAACAGCTCTGAGACTGGCTGAGACATTAAAATGTTCTCCAGCCAGAACTTCAGCTAATCATAGTCAATAAATCTTGTTGGCTACAAAATCCTCAAGACTTACTATGCCATCATTTTAGATGGTATAGATAGAAATTTATATTACAGTTTGATTATATAGACCAAACTAAATTATAAAGAAAGATGCCTTATGTGCTCAGAGAATTGTGCACACTGTATACTCCATACTTACATTAATGCATAAATGAATAATACCTCAAAAGTTTATGCATTTACAGAGCAAAAGAACAAGACACCAAAGAAGAAAGACAAATGCCCCAGATATCCTACCTCAGATTGCCTCAATAGCTGTTCTCTCAAAAATCTGCATGAAGGAAATTTTCTAAAAGGCTGGCTAGAACATTCAGCATCATGGAATATCCTAGTCATACCTTCAGTTAAGCTATGAACAATTTCAACATGCAGAGACTGGACAGAAAATGTTACAGCTAGCTTTCTCTAGACTGACCAATAATCAATTTTTAGGGAGTCCACAAAAGAAAAATAATGCCCCAAGTAAGCATGTAGCAATTTTAAGAAAATTCCCAATAGGTATGTATGGTGGATGCTTTTGGGTCATTCAATGGATTGTTTAAGGGGGTAGGTACAAGCAATTTTGTTCTTGGAGAGCAAATAAACAAAATAAGGGAGGTTAAAATCGAGGGTTATGGGAAAAAGGAATAAGAAGGGATGAAAAGAAAAATGGAGTATATAGGAATAGTACAAATAGAAGTAAAGATTATTGAATCTACTCTTAATCTATAGAGCTACTACTAGCCAAAATCTTACATTGGTACAAATCTTTGCATATTGATACAAAATTAAGGTTTTATTAGGTTAGAACATATTACGTATTAACTCTTTTTAAAGTATTATACTTACATAATTCTTTAAAAAGCAATGTTACTTTCTAGTCCCTGTTACAAACTGTCTAGGAAAAAATTTTAAATATAAGTTAATGGTCAGAAAATCAAACTCATGGTCAGGTTAGATATTAGTCTAGTCTATCACAGCAGTATGTTTACAATGTCAAACAGACAATAAATAGTTAAAAACAAACAACATTCAAACATATGACAGACGATAGACAGATAGATGATAGATAGATGATAGATAGATAGATAGATAGATAGATAGATAGATAGATAGATAGATAGTCTTCAAAAACCTCAGAGATGTACAGAATATGACATTTAAATGTGTTTTATCATTAAAAGCCCCCCTTTTTTTCCAGTGAGACATGTCAGCTCTTGACAGCACCCAAGTCTACTTTAAAGAAGATGGTGAGCATTGAAGAACCCCCATATGAAGTTTGCTTCAATGGTAGCAAGTTAGCCACTGGAGGGGAGGAGTCCCCCCCCCTTTTTTTTGAGTCCCTTTTTCAACTGCAGTCAGAATCTTGTCCAAAATGGGCAATGTGACAAAGGAAAGTCAACTGTTGAGCTTTGCCAATACAAGGAAATCAGTCCTTCATAATTACTGCTTCACATAAAAGTTTGTCAGATATTCTGGGACAGAGGCTGAAGTTGGATCCTCCAGTATTACAGAGACATTCTGAGAGGCTTTATAGGTAGCCAATTATCTTTCATTTCTATAGTTTTGGAAGCTGGTTGTCTGCACTTTCTGAATATGCAAGTAATACTCTTTTCCTTCTATGATGGAGTTGAAGACCAGGTAGTTATAACCTCATAAAGTCAAGTTGTTTAGGATTTAAGAAAATGCTTTCAAAGTCTAAGATATTTTAGGTTTATAATGCAAATTATGATAGAATTTGATTTAAGAACAGAACTCTGAACTCAACCAGATGGAATAGATAGTAGAATACTTTCTCCAAGGTTGCAAAGTACATATGGAATGGACATTGTGATTGTAATCTTACTTGATAGTTTTGATAATTGTTATTGTTGTTTATAGTTTATTATTGAAAGAGAAAGAACTTTTTATTATTAAAATAGGAAAATGTAGATATAATCTCTGTACACTGTATAAAAATAGTCATTTGTAAATAAAAAAAGCCTATGGCCAATGAGGTAAAGCAGGATCAGAAGGTAGAACATCTGGCAGAGAGAGATAGGATTCTGGGAAATAGTTAGGCATAGGAGAGTCTCACACACTCCTGAAAGACTGTTGCATGAAACTGAGGAGAGACACCAACCATCTGAAGGGACTTAGAATAGAATAAATGGGTAATTATTAACTAGTTGGGAAACAGGCCAAATCTTTTGGCCTAGAAATTTATCCATAATAATTCAGTCTCAGATTCATATTTTCAGGATCTTTTGCAGGGGTAGAAAAGCCTGTGCATACACCTCTGTGCTGAGAAGGGGCAAAAGCATGAATCTTGGATGTTTTCTGATCAGCCTGTCTAGGTGAATCAATGTGCTCCAAGTTTAGTGTGAGAGTCTGGATCAAAAAAATCAATATAATTATAAAATACATCTGACATTGCCCTCCATATGCACATACATGCGCACACACATACACACAATGATCACATAATTGTTATATTTAATGAAATAGGTAAATGATTTCAACAATGAACATTTCAATTCATGAAATGAATATGAAAAATGATTATAGAAGTAAAGACTGTTTTATCAAGCACACAAACACAAAAATAGAAAGAGTCCATCTTATTGGATTACAAAAATCTTATCTTTAAAATGTCTATGCTATATAAAAAGACTAGAAAATTCAATATAGATTACTCAAAGAAAATTATGTCTATCCCAAAACTAGAAAATATGGTAAAGTTTTATAGGACCAGACAGACAGGCAGATACACACACACGAGAGAGAGAGAGAGAGAGAGAGAGAGAGAGAGAGAGAGAGAGAGAGAATTGAATACTTAAAGCAGCTTATAGTCAAAAGAACAATTTGGAGATATGAAACTGACTGCAAAAATAATACAAAGTTATAACATTGAAATCACAACACTAATATTTTGTTTTATTTGTATGACTAAAAACAGTCATACAAACTAATAGAATAGAACAAAAGCCTTAAGCGAAACCTATCAACACCCATATCCATATATTCATTCACTAAAATGAGTACTGTAGTAAGGATAATCTTCTCACTACATGGCATTGAGAAAGTGGGCTATCCATGTAAAAAGGATTTTAAAAATGCCGTAATTTCTCACTGCAAACAAATAGATTTTAACACAAACACAGAGATGAAACAATGAAAGTACATAAGAAATAACACTATAAAACATAAGGGTTAGTATGATAAAATAAGTAGAATGAGCAAAGGTATTTAAAAGGAGACCCATAAAAGCATAGAAAATAAGGCACTCGCCAAGCTAAAGTCTTCTTGGTCATACCAGGAAACAACAGGATAAATAAGCATCCAAAAAGGAGAAAATGTTTGTCAACTCTACTATAAAAATTAATTAATTTAAGAGTAGCTATTATGTTGAATAGATAGGGAGACTGTGGGCAGGCTTGTCTTGTCCCCAATTTTAGTGTAATTGCTTTAAGTTCTTTTCCATTTAGTTTGATATTGGCTATTGGATTGCTGCATATTGCTTTGATTATATTTAGGTATGTGCCTTGTATCCCTGATCTTTACAATACTTTTAACATGAAGGGGTATTCTGTTTTGTCAAAGGCTTTTTCAGCATCTAATGAGATGACCATGTGACTTTTTTTCTTTCAGTTAATTTATATGATGGATTGTGTTGATGGATTTTCATATATTGAACCATTCCTGCATCCCTGGGATGAAGCCTATTTGATCATAGTGGATGAAATTCTACCAGAGAACATATACAGTTGATAATCACCTTCAGCAAAGTGGCTGGATATGAAATTAATTCAAAGAAATAAGTAGTCCTTCTTTATAGAAATGATACATGGGCCAAGAAAGAAATGAGGGAAATAGGACTCTTTAAAATAGCCACGAATAATATAAAATACCTTGGTGAAATTCTAACCAAGCAAGTAAATGATCTATATGACAAAAACTTCTAGTCCCTGAAGAAAGAATTTGAAGAAGATATTAGAAGATGGAAAGATCTCCCACACTCATGAATAGGTCAGATTAAACATAGTGAAAATGGCCATCTTACCAAAAGCATTCTACAGATTCAATGTAATACCCATCAAAATTCCAATGTAATTTTTATAGAACTTAAAATAGCAATTCTCAATTTTATATAGAAAAACAAAAAACCCCAGGATTGCAAAAACAATCCTGAACAATAAAACAACTACAGGAAGAATCACCATACCTGACCTCAGGCTGTACTATATATAATGCAATACTAATTTAAAACTGCATGGTCCTGGTACAGATACAGACATATAGATCAAAGGAAAAGATTTGAAGACTCAGAAATAAACCCACATACCTATGGTTATTGATTTTTTTGATAAAGAGCTAAAGCCATACAATGGAAAAAAGAAAGCATATTCAACAGATTGTCCTGCTTTGACTGGATGTCTACATGTAGAAGAATGCAAATAGATACATGTTTACCACCCTGCACAGATTCAACTCCAAGCAGACTAAGTACATCAACATAAAACTGGGAATACTAAATCTCACAGAAGAGAAAGTGAGACATACGTTGAACACATTGGTACAAGACACAATTTCCTGAACAGAACACAAATTGTTCAGGCTCTAAGATCAACAGTTGATAAATGGAACCTCATGAAACTGAAAAGCTTTTGTAAGGCAAAGGACACTGTCAATAGGACAAAATGGCAAAGAATCTTCACCAACCCTACATCTGACAGAGAGCTAATACCCAAAATTTATAAAGAATTCACGAAGTTAGACATCAACAACCCAAATAATCCAATTTTAAAATGGGGTACAGAGTTAAACAGAAAATCTCCACAGAAGAATCTCAAATGTCCAAGAAGCACTTAATGAGATGTTCCAAGTCCTTAGGCATCAGGAAAATGCAAATCCAAACAACTCTGATATTCCATTTTTACACCCATCAGAATGGTTAAGATGAAAACTCAAGAGATAGCAAGTGATGGCAAGGATGTGGAGCAAGAGGAACACTCCTCTAATGGTGGTGAAAGTACAAACTTGTACAACTTTGGAAACCAGTTTGGTGGTTTCTTAGAAAACTAGGAATAGTTCTACATTAAGACCCAGATATACCACTCCTGGGCATATGCTCAAAACATGCTCTACATCTCACAAAGACACTTGCTCAACTATGTTCATAGCAGCTTTATTTGTAATAGCCAAAAACTTGAAAGTACCTAGATGTCACTCAGCTGAAGAATGGATAAAGAAAATATGGTGTATCTACACAATAGAATACAATTCAGCTATTAAAAACAAAGATATCTTGAATTTTCAGGCAAATGGGTGGAACTTGAGAATATTATCCTGAGTGTGGTAAACCAGAATCAAAAGGACATGCATGGTATGTACTCATGTATAAGTGGACAGTAGCCACAAAATACAGTATACCCATGCTACATTCCACAGACCCAAAGAACTAAACAAGAAGGAAGGCACAGGCAAGGATATTTGAATCTCACTTAGAAGAGGGAGTAAAATAATCATAATAGGCAGATGGAGGGAAGGGATTGTGAGGGAGAGGGGATGTTAGAGGAAAGTGGGGCAAATCTCAGGATCAGGTGTGGGGAGGGACAAGAGAAATGACTATATGGTCATGAGAATGAATGGAAATCTGCAGATGACAGAGGTGAGGAGGTGGGAGGGCATCTCTAGGTTGAGTGAGAGACTTGGGATAAGGGAGGCTCCCAAGAATCAATGGGGGTAACCTTAGCTGTGATACACAGCCCTGGAGAAATAGAAACTTAAGGGGCCACTTCCTCTAGCCAGGCAGAAATCCCAGTAGAGGGATAGGAACACCAATTCACCCACAAAACCTTCACCCCAATATTTGTCTGCAAGAAATGTGGAGATGGAGATGGAGCAGAGACTGAGGGAACGACCAAAGAATAACCTGCACAACTTCAGACCCATCCCATGGGCAAGCACCAATCCCTGACACTATTTATACTTGCAGGCAGGAGTCTAACATGACTATCCTCTGAGAGCCTCCACCCTGCAGCTGACTGAGATGAATGTACATACCCACGGCAAAGGAGTATATGGAGCTTGGAGACTCTTATGGAAGAGTAGAGGGAAGGATTCATGGCCCAGAAGGCAGTAGTAACTCCACAGGAAGACCCCAGAGTCAACCAACCTGGATCCCTGTGGTTCTCAGAGACTAAATCACCAAACAAAGAGCATATATGATCTAGACCTAGGCCTCCTCACACATATGTAACAGATATATAGCTTCAGCTTCATGTGGGTCTTGAGCAAGTAGAATTGCGCTATCTCTCAAGATGTTGCCTGTCTGTGGGATATGTTCTTCTAGCTGAGCTGCTTTGTAGGGCCTCAGTGGGAGAGGAACCACCAGAAAGACTTGATGTGCCAGGGTGGGGAGATACTCAAGGGGCCCACCCTCTCAGAGGATAAGGGAAGGGGGTAGGGGGAGGATTGTGGGAGAGGGAGCAGTGAGAATATAAAGTCAATGAAAAGAAGAATATCTATGATGTCTACATAGTTATTTTTATTAAAGATATTTAAATTAAATATAATAAATATAATTATACTATTTCTCCCTTTCCTTTCCTCTGTCTAATCTGCTCTATATATCCACTCCACTTGCTTCCTCTCAGTTTCACAGTTGTTTATTCTATAAGACTTATTGTTACATATATTTATAGATACATAAATATTTAAATACAAATAAAACAACCAATTAGGAGGCTCTTTCCTTGGGAAAGGTAATTCATCCCTTCTCTACATTCTCTAATTGTCAGAGTTCTTAGTCTAGGGTGTGGTCCCATAAGATTAACTCCTTTCACCTTTCTCTACTGCTGTTGTCACTGTGTTCTTTAGGCAGTCATATTGCAGAGGTATTATGAGTACTTTCTCTAAATTTCTCAGAGAAACACTCTAACAAGAGACTTTCCTGTTCTCTGGTTCTTGGAATCCTTCTGACTCCCGAAATGCTTCCTGAGCCTTAGGTACAAGAGTTGTAAGCTACACATATCTGTGGGATATGAGTACTTACAATGAATTGGTTTAATTTCAGTGGTTTAATGTAAGTTAACTAATGTTTACTTAAGTGGGAGTGGGATGTTCTCTTCTGCAATCCATGATATCAATAGCTCTGGGAAGTAGGCTAGGGCTAGGGTTCAGGTTAGAGTTAGTGTAACGAGGAAGTACACAGAGGGGGAGAAAAACTTGGCCAGGAATACATCTAAGAGAAAATTAATATTCAGAATGAATAAGAATTAAAAACAAATGTCAAGAAAATAAATGACCTAAGGTAAAAGTGGGGTGACCCAACATAAAAGTGGGTAGACCCAATGTAAATGTCTGGTATGGATCTGAACAAAGAGTGTTCAATAGAAAAGTAAAAGTGACTAAGAAGTATATTAAAAGGTGTTTTTCTTCCTTAGTACTTAGGGAAACACAAGTTTAAAAAAAAAAAAAACCTTTGAGAATTCATCACACCCCTGTCAGAATGTCTAAGATAAATCAACAAAACAACTAACAAACAAATGCGGGCCAGAGTGTGAAGAAAAGGGAACCTTCCTTTGCTGTAGACAGGGATGGAAAATGCTATAGCTACTCTGGAAATCAGTATTGAGATTCTACCATCTGTTTATACCACTCCCTCCCATGTGCCCAAAGCCCTTAACATCTTATTCCACAGAAACTTGTCCACCAATGTCCATTGCCCATCCCATCTCCCGTTCACAATAGCCCTGATATTGAAACAACCTAAATGTTCTTCAACAGATGAATGGAAATGTGGATCATAGACACAACAGAACACTAGTTAGCCATAAAGAACAATGACAACATGTGAGTATATAACTGAGAGAATCCTCAACGGGAGACATGAAAATAAACTATGAGGCAAGGGAGAGGGAGAAGCACTAGAGAGTGGAATAGAGGGACACAAATGACAGGAACAGAGAAAGAGGAAAAGGAGGAGGAGCTTCAACTGTAAAAAGAGGGCTCAACACAGGAGAAAGAGGAAGAAAAATAACTCTATCAATGCTTGAGAAGCCATAAGGAATCAATGTATCTAAATTTATATATAATACATATAAGTATATATATGTTTATATAAAATATTTTTAAATTAAATTATGCAATTTCAGCTGGGTAGGGGCGATTCTGATGTTAAGGTCCTGTTCCTCACTTGGTTCTTGATGTTTCAGTAAAAAAAGTCATGGGCCAATTGCTGGGCAGAAGTATAGGCAAGACTTCTGTGTTCCCCGGGGAAAGGGGAGATGCATGGAAGGAAATAAGGGAGTTTGTCATTCTTTGGAGAGAACCAGGCAACCATATGAGCTCTCAGAAGGAGCAGTGGGCTGTGGCCACGCCTATAGGGGGGTGGTCAGAGATGTCTAACAGGGACTAGGATCAGCTGACTGAGTTAGGGCGGGCGGGAGGAGCAGGACTAAGAGTTATGATCCAGGTGGAAGATAGTAGTGCCCAGCAGTTGTGCCAAGAAGGAACATTGAGGAGTGTGTGTGAGTGTGTGTGTGTGTGTGTGTGTGTGTGTGTGTGTGTGTGTGTCTTTTATCCATGGATTCAAGGGAAGCTAGGAGGGGGCTGATAGCGTGGCTACTTCTGAGAGCTAAAGCAAGGTAGTAAATGTTACAATACAACTGACACTATTTTCCCAATGTCCATACTATCTAACAAAAACCCCAGTACTAAACAAGAGAAATCTACTTCCTCGTTGTTGGTCAGTGGAGTCCCAGAGCGTTCCAAAATGATATATAGGCCTTGACTGTTGTCTTTGGTTGTCTCTAAGGAATTAAAGGAAGTATATATTACTGAGGACACAATGCACTTCAGATACAGGCCTTCAAGGATTCAAACTAGAGCTGAGCTGAAAGCTTTCTCTCTAAGAACTAGAGTCCATAGTGTCAGAAGATACTACCCCAGGTGCCAAGAGAGGGGTATCACTAATAGTTGTACCTTACTGTGATACCTATGAACCACAATAATGACCAGAGGCAAGACAGCCTCAGGGGACAATAACTGTCCTGATAGCTTTATGGTAACTAACAGTTGCCTAATTGGACTTAAGGTCTGCCAAACATGAGAAAAACCATGTGTGATACTAGAAAATCTACAAAAACATTTCTGAAGGAATGTATACAAATAACTAGTGGAGAAATTGGGTGAGGGGTGATATAATTAATTACCAGAAAAATTGAAATTCAGACCACACTTACCAAGAAGACAAAAAAGGATCTGGGAAGATGATGATATGTGTAAAATCCTTGCTACACAAGCATAGATACTTGAGTTTAGCATTCCAGCACTGATAAAAAAATCTCAGCATGGTAGCCTATGTCTGTATACTCCGCACTGGGACAGAGGTCTAGGTGGCTCCCTGGGAATAATACACAGCCATTCTGGATGAAATAGTGAGCTACAGGTTTAATAAGAAACCCTGTCTCAAAATCTAAAGTGGAGAACAACTGAGGAAGAAGTCCATATCAAACTATGGCTTCCAGGCATGCCTAACCTCCAACACACACACACACACACACACACACACACACACACACACACACACACAC
>NC_034594.1:35486696-35500038 GCF_900095145.1 Mus pahari | reverse complement strand
GGCTCCTTGGTCTTCCAAACTCTATATGACTTAGCACAAGGCAAGGCCTGGGCCAAGTAGTGGGAGTGGGTGGGTAGGGGAACAGAGGTGGGGGAAGGGGTATGGGAAACTTTCGGGATAGCATTTGAAATGTAAATAAAGAAAATAATAATAATAAAAAAATAAAAAATAAATGGGATCTAATGAAACTGAAATTTTAAGTCAGCATCATGGCTTTCAGGTATATTGGGGTATCCAGGGATTCCTGTGGTGGGAGAACTGTATTCTGATGGTGTCAAGTATACTGGCTTTTGCTGCTTATGGTCTCATGGTTGCCTCATGCCATTTGGTTACCTCGGCTCTTAACTGGCCTGATACCTCTGTCTAGGGCCTACCTCCTCTGTCCCTGGGTTGTTGCAGCTTTCCTGGAGACCTGTGGCCCTAGCTGCAGCAGATCTCCTAGGAGGCCTTCAGGTTGTGGGGTCTGGGACCTTTGGTGCAACAGATCTCCTGGGAAGCCTTCAGTCTGTGGGGTCTCCTAGGGACAGACACACTCATGATCTGTCCTGGCAGAAGACTGTATAATCTGATTTAATATATAATGCATACATGTATTGAAACATCATATATGCCATAAACATGTTTAATTTATATGTAATCATTATACTTTTTCTAGGGCATGGAGGCAAATTTTGGAGGAAAAGGGGCAAAGGAGTAAAAGAAACATGGAATACGACTTGACAGTCTTCTTATGTTCTTATTTAATGTGGTTGTTATTAGAAAGACTTCTTTTACATCTTTATGAGTCATGGATTATTACAGTGTACTTACTGTGTTCAAGTATATAAAGAATGTAATAAAATAAATTAGTTTCATGCATTTAGAATTAATATATAAAATATGGAAAATTACAAAATGTGTAGAATATCAAAAGATTTCTGGAATTACATCCAACATGTAGTGACCAAATCTCCACATTCTTTTTACAGATTAAAAATGGCAATATATGACAATGTTATTAATAGAGTGAAACAAGTGATAAAATAAGTAGACACTGACAAGCATAAAACTCAAAAGTTCTTACATTTTAAAATTCATACTATCAGCAGGCACACAGCATAATAGGCAAAGTAAAAGGCTATAGACATGGCAAGCATAAGGACCAGAGGTGCACATCCAGAATCCACACGAAGAAGTCAGAGCTTACAGCCCAGTCTTATAATCTCAACTCTATGAAGATGGATGCAGGATTACTGACAGCTTGACAGGGAGACCCTGTGTTGAAAGGAAGGGAGGGAGGGAGGGAGGGAGGGAGGGAGGAAGGAAGGAAGGAAGGAAGGAAGGAAAGAAAGAAAGAAAGAAAGAAAGAAAGAAAGAAAGAAAGAAAGAAAGAAAGAAAGAAAGAAAGAAAGAAAGAAAGAACAAGATAAGTCAAGTGAGACAAAAACATTCCTGACTAGGGCCCTGCATAGGTATGGACACACACATTCATACACGTATGCACACACTCACATTGAGCCACATACATGTGAACATGCACATATATAAATGTGCATACACGATCATACAATAGACACAAACAAAGATTACATAATAAGCAAATTCTTTGACATTTCACAAAACAGAAAATTTGAGTGCCTAATGGAAAGGTGTTCAACATCTTTAGTTTCCTGAAAATTTTAAGGCAAAATCCACGAAACCACAATAAAATACTATTATGTGGTGACCAGGATGATGGGGTTCTTAAAAAAAAAAAAAGAAACCACAAGATTAGCATTACTGATTTTCCCTTTGCCTCATGCTCCAATATGGTTTGGCACAGAACTGTTACTAATTCTGTCTTTGTTTATAATTTGATATTTTGGTCATCATGGATTTTTTTCCTTACTTTTATTTGAAAAGGTACTTACTGAAATATTGTTTACCTTGATTTATTACCTTTTAAATATACCATTAAATTTTGTGCCACAAAAGAGTACTACATTTTATTCAGCCTATTTCCAGCCTTTCTGACTGGGTTATTTTGGTGACTAGAAATTTCGAGAAAGATGTGTCCATTAATCTGTTCACTGTCCTTCAGTTCCTTCGGACTTGCCTGCTTTCTGCAGTGACTCCAGGTTACATGTTCATATCTGAAGATTTAGAGTTAAGAATCACAGATGAGAGAGAGGTGGCATTTGTCCTTCTGGATCTGGCTTACCTCACTAAGATTTTCTAGTTGTATCCATTTAACTGAACAGTTCGTAACTTTGTGTTTTGCATCCGAATAGCGTTCTGCTGTGTGCATACATTGCTGAACTTCGTTATCTATGCGTCTGTTGAAGGAAAACTCAGGCTGCTTTCCTTTCCTGGCTACAGTGTACTGGGCAGCAATGAGCACTGCTGATCAACAGCTCTGTAGCAGAGCTTAGAGTCCACAGTGCGCATGTCAAGGGCTGGTGGAGCTGGCCCATATGGGACATTTATCTGTACCCTTTTGAGAAGTCTCCCACTGATTTCCAGAATGACCGCACAAATCTGCATCCGCATCAACACTAAATGAGGGCGGGCACCTCTTCCCTATATCCTCACCAGGATTTTTGGTCAGTAGTTTTGTTAATCTAACCATTTGACAGCATGAGATAAAATTCCAAAACTGTTTTCATTTATATTTTCCCTGATTGCTAAAGATGATGAACACTTTTTGAGATATTTCTTATCTATTAGTGTTTCTTTTATCGATAACTCCTTGATTTGTTTTTTTAATTCTTCACATATCCTGGACATTTAACTTCTGTCAGCTGCACGGCTAGAACAGTCTCTCCCATTCTGTAGGTTTCTTCTTCAGTAGATTAATTGTTTTTTATCTGTAAAGAACCTTTTTCTTTTTAGTTTCGTGAGGAGACTGTCAATTATTGGACTTAATCCCTGTACAAATAAAATCCTATTCAGGAACATGAGAGGCTTAAATAGTTTTATATATATATATATATATATATATATATATATATATATATATATATATATATATATATGTGTGTGTGTGTGTGTGTGTGTGTGTGTGTGTGTGTGTGTGTGTGTGTATAAGTACATACATATAATTATATATTTCTACATAAAATATGTACACATAACATATATGTGAAATATGATATATACATATGTGTGTGTTTATGTATGTATGTATGTGTGTGTGTATTAAATGAAGTTATGCAGTTGGGCTGGCAATGCAGCCTCCAAGAGTCACAAAGTATCTGAGAAGAACCCCAGCACCAAGCATGGAAACTTCCTTTCAAGTTGTTGGCCTAAATTGTCCATAAGATTCTCCAGCCTGCTTTTGCTGTCCCTCCCAAGGATTGAAGGTAAAAGTCCCTGTTGATGAAGATACCAAATACTTTGGACACAGTACTCAGAGGGGACCAACTGTATCTAACCTGAATACCTCCTTTTTTTTCACTACCAGAAGTTCCTATGCAAGCTGCCAAAGGAGGGAATTGGTCAATAGTCCTTCCCATGGAGGACTAACCATGGAGTACTAAGCCTCAAAGTAGAACTATAACATATCTTTTGCATATATGATTCAATAAAAGTCACAGAATAGGAGACAAAATAATTGTTAAGAACCAGATGAACAAAATGTCTACTGTGAGATGTTCTTTCCTAGAAATGACAGGGAAGCGATCAAGATTATCTCAACAATATGTCTGCTCAAACAAGACCCAAGCAATGACAAAACCAATAGACATGCTAGAAAAGGAGACTACAGGCAATGAATGACTGCAGAGAGTTAGAACTTTGTGTGAGCACCCTACCTTGTTATCCAATACCAAATGATCAGTTTTATAATAATACACATATGAGTGGCACTACAATAGAGTGAGTATTCATATTTATGTATGCATACACACACACACACACACACACATCTTCTTGTGGCAGACTATATTAAGATCATAGAAGAAAAAAACACTTGTCTATGCTGGCTTACACTTAATTCTTGCTGGCAAGTCCATTCTTTTTTTTTAAGATTTATTTATTAGTCTATCTAAGTACACTGTAGCTGTCTTCAGATGCACCAGAAGAGGACGTCAGATTTCATTATGGATGGTTGTGAGCCACCATGTGGTTGCTGGGATTTGAACTCAGGACCTTTGGAAGAGCAGTCGGTGCTCTTAACCACTGAGCCATCTCTCCAGCCCCGGCAAGTCCATTCTTTCACTGGCATTACAGCCTATATCTTCAGGATTCTAGCATCTACTGTGGACCAGCTGAGTCTTTTGGATGAAGCAACTGCTGCCACTCTCATAAATCTCATATACCTGCATACAAATATATTAATATATTCATTCTATTAATTCTTTTTCTATGGAGAAAGCTGACAAGTATAACCATTGACAAAAAGAAAGAAAGAAAGAAAAAAAGAAAGAAAGAAAAAAAGAAACCCAACTCTTTCTAAAAATAAAACTAAAGCAAGAAAGTAATATCACTTTGCATTAGCAAAGCATTACGTGATTATTCTTTTAAAAGACAATAACATGGGAAACTAAAACAATATAGTGATAAGAAAGAAGCAGGCAACGAAGGAGACATAAATAATCAAACACTAAAACATCTTCTAAGGGAGCAGCAAAACCAGGAAGAAGAAATAAGTGTGCCCTATACAGTCAAACGCGAAAAGCTTAAAGTAGTCTTTGGATTCAAAGGAAAATCAAAAATGTAATATAATTATAGAAATTATAATTCACTGTGTCTAGAGAGATAAAGTGTGTTTCTTCCTTATAGAATAACAGATTGAACTATAGGTATTGATCCTCTGAACTTTAAACTCACTTTGAAATCTTGGGAGAAATATATATATATATATATATATATATCTTTATTTAACTTCCTAAGACATGTTTATTTATCATATACTATAAGACATTTTGGTGTATGAATTTATTTTAATGCCTTTGTCTAGTTTAGAATCAGGCTATGATTACCTCTGATAATGTTACAAAAAATTGAGCTGGGTGTGGTGGCGCACGCCTTTAATCCCAGCACTTGGGAGGCAGAGGCAGGTGGATTTCTGAGTTCGAGGCCAGCCTGGTCTACAAAGTGAGTTCCGGAACAGCCAGGGCTACACAGAGAAACCCTGTCTCGAAAAACCAAAAAAAAAAAAAAAAAAAAAACCAAGTTACAAAAAATTACATTTGTTTTAACTTTCTGGAAGACTTACACAAAAATTATATTATTTACCAAAAAAAAAAAAACCCACAACAACAACAAAAAAACTTGGTAGGATTTACCAATGAAGTCATCTAGGCCTGGATTCATGTGAATAGGGTGTCATTAGCCATAAGCTGGATTTCATTAATAGCTATAGATGTTATTACCTTCTGCATTTCTTTTCAGTGAGATTTGGGGGTTTTTTTGTGGATTTCATATGATTTTTTTTTATTTCATCCAAGTTGTCTAATGATTATCATGGTGTTATCTGTTAATAATCATTCACATAGTGTTCTCTATTACTAATATTTGTCATCTGCATTTTCATTATCTTGGTTCTTAAGTAATTTTAGAAGTTTATCACTTTCATGGATTTTGGAGCACTAGACTTTAGACTTGTTGATTTCTTGCTATTGCCCTTTCATTTTGGGTTTCAGAGTTTTGGGTCAGATATTTATTATTCTCTGTCTTCTGCTTAGGTGGAGCTTCATTTATGCCATAAAATTTTTAAGTTTTTGTGAAGTGGAAAGCCAAGAAATAGCATGTTCTTCAATTTATCAAAACATTTTGACCCAAAATGTTTCCCTTAGTACTGTTCTACTTTGGGATATTTTTATTTCCACAAAGTACAAAATAATTTCTCATTCCCCTGACTAAGAGAGCTATCTATCTTACACCAACAGGCTATGTAGAAATGTGTTAGTTTCCAAATATTTGCGAGCTTTTAAAGTTTATTCTATCAATGGCCTTTAATTCTTAGTTCTCAGAAAACAGGCATCATATGATTTGAACCAGTTTAAACTTAACAAGACTTGATATATGGCCCAGAACAGAATCAAATTCAATCTATATTTGTGGCTCTGAAAATAATGTGCATGGTTGACAGTGCACAGAGCTCCTTCCTCTTTGTTTTCCTTAGTCTGGTTTAAACTTAAGCTGAGGTGACACCCTTTTCCTTCCATTTGTTTACTCTATTCCTGTTATGCTGAACTGTTAAGTTCCTCATCTGAAATCTGTTAGGTCTGGTGTTTCAAGTCTAACCCTAAGAAACTGGATGGTGGGAAGCCTTTGCAAGGCGTGTGTTCAAATTCTTGTCTTCCTGAATAAGGGCATTTCTAAATTTCTGAAAACCTGGGTCTAAAGAACATGCCTATAGAAATAGAATTTTAGTACCCATTCCAGAGGAGGTCAGCTGGGCTCAATGACAAGAGGTGAAGTGGTGGAGAGGGTAAGAACTGTCATTGTGCTCTTGTGCTCTCAAAAGCTGAGGCAGCACAGTTTGAGGGAGTATATCTTAAAACCAACAACTATTATAAGGCAGAGCAGACACCAAAGTATGGCAAAGAGCATGGTACGTCTCCCTCATCACACAGTTTGGCTGAAGGGATGACCATATAACTCTATACTAGAGTTAATGAATAAGAAAAATGCCAGAATGCTCCCTACTGACCCTGAAAGGGCCTACAACAGAAATTAATACAATGGGGTGAACATTTAAACAGGATATAGGTGTCCACATGATAACCTTCATTTCAAAACCGTACACAATACTGTTTCCAGCAATGTCTGAGCTGGGCTGTCCTTACATCATTTAATGTTTCCAGTTAAATTGCTTAAGAGTGTATGCTCAATTATGGCAATCCAAAAGAGTCCTAATTTATAATGTTCTACAAAAAATTTTTTTCCAAATTTCTCAACATAAAACTATTCTGGAAAATAGAACAAATGGAAAAGAGAGCAAATATATATTAAGAGAAATATTGCTGATTGAATAATGTTAAAGAAAAAAAGGTAATGGAAATTCAAAAACCAAAAAACAGGATGCTTACAGCAAAGACCACTAAAATATGTTCAGTGGCAACTTTCCTGGTCGTTACGAAGTACATCAATAAGAACATGGCAGGATTAACACCCGACCACCCATAATACTCTTCCAAGGCTGATAGAATGGAGGTCTGTGGCTACAAATGGAGAATAAACCTAAGCCAGAGAATAAATTGTCAGTAAACCCAACAAAGTATATGGACAATATTTGAGAAAAAATAAAGTTTGTCTGTGAGATACCAAGGGGAAACTTAGCAAAGTAAAGCCAAAACAGCACCCGGGGGAATTAGGTCAGGAGGACCAATTGTTTTATATTTTTCTTGTGATCAAGATAAAGGCCTGAAGGCCAGACCACAATAATTAGAGGAAGATGTTCTGGCCAAATGATGTCTTTATGCATACTCAAGGTAAAGTGCAAAGACTAGCCATTAGTTGGCCTGCAGTTTCTAATATTGAGTCAATGATTCACTCTCTGCTCTTATATTTAAACTTTTTATTTTAGGCCAAGACAAAACATGATGGCTATTTATAACTTTCTTCATGGAATAGCATACACTATGGGAGGAGAGGTTAGAGAGAATATACTGACTACTTTCCCCTTCCCACATGATCTATAAAGGACTAAATACACAACCACTCACAAAATATGTTACACACACACACACACACACACACACACACACACACACACACAAAATTAGGCTGATACCTAAACCACACAACAATCCAACAAAGAAAGAGATCTTCAGACCAATTTCCTTTATGAATATCAATGCAGAACTACTCAATAAGATTCTCATAAACAGAATCCAAGAACACATCATCAGTCTAGTATGCAGACAGACAACTCTTCCACCACCCCTCAATGTTTTTAACAATTCATAGATGCCTTGAAGAAATTGCACAACAATCACGATTGCTTGCTGCCTCCGTGCACCTCAACTCTCAAAAGCATGACCTTAGCCATGACTGTGGGTCTTTACCTATACCACTTCCCATCTGAGCCAGAGAAGGAAACCTTTCACTGACTTCTCATTAGAGGGACTGTTGTGAATGATGTTATAGGGCTGAAACTGTGATTTCTGCAAACACAATCTGCTTGTATGAAGATAGTGGGAATAAACACTCTTTATGAGCTGCTTGGAGATACCTTAGCTTCCCTGCCCAGTATTGCAACATTGGACATAATACTATATGATACCCTTTCTTGCCTCCTTTTGTTATCCATCATTAGTCGAGTAGGCTGATGTAGTAAACTGAAGAAGTAATGAAAGAGATCAGGGCAGGACTCTGGTGGAATAGGCATGGGAATGGCTGCAATGCAGTTGAAAAAGTGGAGAGCATCATCGATAAGTAAAGCAGGGACTCACGAGAGAAGGTAACAGCAGAGACAGAGTTAGCTAGAGTCATGGCAACAGCCAGAAATAGGAATAGCTAATGGGACAATAGCAAAGGCTGGCGACAAATGAGGTTGTAGCTAGCAGTGGCGGCCATTGCAGCAACCATAGCAACGAGAAGCCATATTATGTTTTGGAGGGCAGTCATTGCAGGGGTGGGAAGGGAAGTAAAGAAACAGTAAGGAAGCCCAGTTCTGGAAGCCCAGAACACTTAAGTTAAAAACGTAGAAGGCTGCTAGTTGCTGAACAATTTGTAGAGAGGGATGCCAGGAATTGAGGGCCAAGAAAGTCTCAGACATCTAGGCCCAAGAGCTGTAACAGAAGCCATCCTCAATGGCTAGAAAATCCCAACACATAGGTCTGGTGATAGAAATTCCTGCCAATAGCAAGGAGGCAGGTTACTGTGTAGCTCAGGGTCCCAGTACCCCACTGTTGTACAAGACCTGTTACAGTGCTACCTGCCACAGGCATAAGGGTCACCCCGCTGTTCTAGGCTGTCTGCTCACGATATCCACTGATGGTTGAAGTGTTACAAAGGCTGCTAAGGCTCTGAGCTAGAACAGCTTCTCCTCACCCACCCGTGACCTCATTTTGATGGAACAAAGGATCCTGGCCAGCAGACTAGGGCGAGTAGCACTGTCCTCATTTTGAGGCCACTCCCAGGAACTGAGCCTTCCGGTGTGCTCCTTCATGTGGGAGCAGAAGCAGCTGAAGGGGAAGCAGCAATGGCAAGGCTCAGAACACACCCACACAATTGCTTCCCTGCTCCTGAACATCAGCTGTTGAGCGGGGGACTGAAGCCAGAATTATCACCAGCTGTTTCCCAAGCTGTTTTGGCAGCAATTCATAAAAGAATAGACTCCCCAGGCATATTCTTGAGTAATGTTACCAAAGCAGACGCACTGTCTCCAGAAATATACAATACAGAAAAGAGACAAATGGGCTCCACTTTTTACCTTCCAATCTGCACACCAGTCTTCTCACCCTCTACCGAACTACTAATCTAGGATTTCTGTTAGTCACCAACACTTGAACTGCCTTCTTTTGCTTTCTCTGTGAATTTTGGTGCCTCTTTCTTATTAACTAAATCCAACTAGAACTGGGTTTGACATGTCATGCTGGATCTAGGAGCAAGGAGTCAGACAATTAAACCAGCTGGGATTTTTTTTCCATTGTAGCTTTGGTTAATTACTACACCATAATTTACTTTGAAGGTTATCAGATAGAAGTTTTCCTAAACAGTAAATGGTAGGTCAGATTTCAGAATTACGTGTTCCCTAAAATTGGTTCCCTATATGTAGCTTAGAGAAAATAGGAGAGGAGATACAGCCTGTGATACAAATGATAGCCCAAGCTTCTAACTAGAGCCAGTGAAAACAAGAAATGGCATTGATGATGATGTTTTAAGTATGTGCACACATCTACACACATTGCTACCTATGTTGTACCTCAGTATTTCTACAGACTTGGTAGAAAGTCCCTTAAGATCATAGTGATCAATATGTAAAATAATTATTGTTCATTAGGCAGAATATGAGCTCATTTAGAAACATGTCACTTGGTCTCTTACAACAAAGAATATTTGGAAATAAGCTGTGTTTAACAAGGAAGAAAGTCGAGTAAAATTTCCATACCAAAAGTTTATTGAGAAATCAGAGCAAAAGGAAATGCTACTTACTCTCATTTTCCTTTGAGGGTTTTTCCAAAAACACTCAAGATATCTCACATGTTTCAGTGCATGACTGCTTTCTTGCCAAATCTAACTTGAAATATTATATTCTAAATATACATGTCACATAATCATGAATATCCTTTCCTTACTTGAATGAGGTCTGGCCAAACATTTTCCTGGCAGTTGTTATAACTATAAGAATACACTAGGATATCATGAAGCCAGCCAAAAAATTAGTAGGCTAACTGCCATGTAAGAATATGAAGATATTTATTTGATCAATATTAACAGGCTTTATGAGACAGTCAGTATAGCATAGACATTAATTTTCTAGCATTTTCAATCTTCTTACTGATAGAAAAAGAAAGAAAACTTCAGTCTGGCAAAGTACCATTATAAAGTTAATTAACCTCTTTATTTTATCTAATAAAGAAGAAGAAATCTCAACATGTAAAAATAAAAAGGGAAAGTACATTCATATTCAGTAGCAACAAATTAGGGCTTCATTAAACAAACAAAAAATATCTGTTCTCCTCTGACTATGTCACTTACCTCAGGGTGGCAATGCTCTTCACAGGAATGCCATTTATTCCTGTCAGGTGCCTTATGCACCAGCTATGACCTCCACTCTCCGGCTCAATAGATGCTCCATGCACTCACATCCCTCCCTTGCTCTCAAGAAGGACAGAAAGAGTTAAGTCTATGCATGGTGTAGCAATGGGCTATATTTTTTTTTCTTTTGTAAGCTGCCATTTATCAGACTAAGAAAATTGCCTCTTTTTTTTTTTCTCTTAGAATTTTCCCTCATCATGAATGGATATTAAATTTTGTCAGAAGATTTTTTTTTCTGCATCAACTGAAATGATCATATGTTTCTTTTCTTTCAGTCTGTCAGCAGAGTGAATTCAGCAGATTGTGTTGGTTCATTTTCAAAAGTTAATACAGTCTTGTATATTTAGGGTAAGCCCTACCTGGTCATGTACTATAGGCTATGCTGTTGAGTCGGGTTCAGTATTTCCCATTGATGTTCACGGGGAAATACTGGCCCACGGTTTCTTTTTGACACAGGTGTCTCTTTAGCTTGGGTATTAGGGTAAAGCTTGTCTTGTGAAATCAGGTGGAAGCTGTTTCACTTTGTATTGGTCAAATTCTGCTGTCAGACAAGGTCCATAAACTGTGGGTAAGATTATACTCCTGCTGAGTCTTAAGCTTGGGATCCTGCAAGGCTTTAATCAGGGATATGGCAAGGTTCATCCCCTCTCCATCCTTTTCTGCTTCTTTGCTCTGCTTTCCTACTTGGGTGGCAATTGTTTCTACATTGTCTCTGTTGCTTTACTCATTTCTCTTCAGCAGCTTTCCCCTTCCCGTTCTTTATAACCTTTCCATAATGGATAAACATTCTTACAAGAATTCTTCACAGAATTCATCTTAGGCCTGATTGGCTAATGGGCTATACAGCTTTCCAACTCTTGGTCAAGAGTTATTTGTTCTACAACTGAGGCGATAATCAGCTTGACTCTATTCAATATCTGAAATGTTATAAGCTCTTCCGTTTAATTATGGAATACAAATCATTTACAGCCTAGGGAAACTTCAGGATCTATGTGATGTTGTGGATTCAATGTGTAAGGTTCCCATAAGTCTGGGTGTCTGAACCCTTGTTCTTCAGTGAGTGGCACTGTTTTGAAAAGTTACAGAACCTGTACAGATTAGAGACTTATTAGAGGAAGTGTGTCACTAGTGTCAAGAGACTGACCCAACTTCCTGGGTTCTCTGTCTGCTTCCTGACTCTGTGTGATCAGCTGACCTCCTCCGCCTTGGTCATGCTTTCCCTACCATGATAGTATGTACTCTGGAACTTTAAGTCAGAATAAGCCCTTCATTCCTTGCATTACTTCTCAGATATAATGTCACAATTGTGAGAAAGGTAACTAATACCTTTCTGGGCAGCTCTCTTTCTAGTCCCGAGTTGTTTCTTCGTATCTGTGACTTGGCAAATGCTCAGCAAAGTCTACATTTCCTTCTGTCAAGCTCCTCTACATGTTGCTCTCTTCTGCCCAATACCCTGCCTCAGGTCTAGCAATTGTGGTCAGACCTAACTCAATCTTCTCAATATGTAGAGAATATTGGATCTTATGGGGTTCCTACTGTACTCCTACAGTCAGCAGGCATTTACTATAGTGTCTAGTCAAGTTCATTCTTGAGTGCCCTGCCCTCCGATCACTTTATACAGCAATTCTAGAAGTATGATTTTTAAAACACTATCCTTACAATCCCAATGTGATGAAACTTGGTCAATTGGACAGTGTATTAATTTTAAAATAATATTATATTAATGTACTCAAAGCTTGACTAAAAGCTAATTTCATTGTGTCAAAAAGTATTAGAAGAAATTACAAAGAAAGTGCACATTAGTGAATGTGTAGAAGCCAGCTATCAAATGATAATAACCAACCTCATTTTCCTAGGAAAAATATTAGTTTTAATAATCATCTTTCCCTAAATTCAAATGAGAAGTGGACATAACAAAGGTCTTTGAGTATGTTAACATTTACATGAAGCTTAGATGTCCAGCTTTTAATGTTGAACAAGTTTTATAACTAATGAGATGCAAGAATCTTTAGTTGCTAATTATAATTATTTACACTGTTAGGCAATGAACTAGATAATCAAATAATTGATCTCACTTTAATTTTTTATTTTTATAAATATTGATCTCAGTGAAAATTTTCCTATCTTTTATTGGACTATGAATAAAAGATAGTAACCTTTACTCAATTTCAATGGAACATTTAAAACAGCATTTCCAAGGTCACTTAAAAAGTACAAATATTTTTTGTGTCTAAGAGCAATGCTACTGAGAATCATGTCAAATTTATTTTAATGTGTCAGCTTAAAGTTGTGGAATATTTTGAATAAATTAGACAAGTTGAATACATGATCACTAAAAACTGGGTTTTACTTGCTCTAACTTTATATGTGTACTATGAAAGAACACCATTCTGTTCCTGCTACTGGGAGGAGGATCTCTATGAAAGTGAACTGATATTTATCTTTACATTTATATAAAGTTGAAAAGAAGTCCGTATATAATAGTTCCCATATGGAAGAGATGGGATTAAGTGTCATATGTAAATCACATGTAATATTATTCTTATTTGCATTCATTTCACAATAGTTAGGCATTAATTTCCTCAAAATGACAACTGACATTCTTTTTGAGTTCAGGGAAATTCCCTAAAAACTTTAAAAACTTTGTGAGTTTCTCTCTCTCTCTCTCTCT
>NC_034594.1:35473661-35486586 GCF_900095145.1 Mus pahari | reverse complement strand
TTTCATTATAACTGTGCTGTATTGCAAGTGCACTATCATCTGGCTAACTCCTCATCACTTAACAAGTTTAACAGTACTTAAATTACAGGAAAGCAATTTAACCTACGAAGAAAATTTAACTTGCAGATACTCCAGACATGAGATCATCTAGGAATCGTGAGCAGACCCTTGGAATTTGGCTAGCAGTACAAATTACAAATGTACCATGCCTCACACGTGAGCCCATGGAGTCAGTCAAGAGCACGATGAATTTCTTACCAGAACATAGGCTCAAGAACCCTACTGAAGTTTGAACCTTGGTGCCTAAATATGTTTTCTGGTTGACTGCAAGTTAATGAGACAGTAAATGTTATTGACGATATTGTAGCAGCCAGAATAACTCTCACACAATGCTCTTTATCTACTTATAAAATTCACTATCCAACATTATTTCACTTTTTATTCATCTCATATATTGGCCACCTATATGATACTTAATATGCCCTTGTAATTAATATTCTTTCCCATACCACCCCTATGAGGATCATTCTGATGTCTGCTCTCAATCCTTTAACTTAGATGCATTCTGATGGCACCTGATGAAAAGGATGTTCATGAGAAACTCTCGTGCCCATTTGTAATTGGAAAATCCAGGAAACACCATTTAACCAAAGAGAAGCAGTGTAAAAATCAGTCTTCTCCTTCCTGCAGATGGTGACAGAAATGCATGTTCTACATCATGAGGTGAGTCAGTCAACTGAGATACAGTGATGCTGATACACATGACGTAAGGCAGGAGATAAAGATGCAGAATTCAAACTGCTGAAAAGCACTTAATAGGTGTTATAAATCCCATTGTTATGTATACTATAACATATAATCCTTTTCTACAAACACCAAATGCATGCCTGTGCTGGAAGAATCGATTGATTTCTCTTTAACTTAAGATGTTCGAAGTAACTCTTTGTGCTCCAAGTTGTTAATGCCTTCTGACATATTAAAATAGTGTGACAGTAACAAGCACAAAGACCTAAGGGAATAAAATCTGACAATCTTGATTAGGGCTTTGGGTCTCTACACTTCTGTTGTTTAATCTACCCAACCTGTCCTATTTCATTAAGGTAGCCATAGTGTCTGGAAGTCTGGGATAGCCTTATTCCCTTCACTACTACCACTTGAGGAAACATACCCTGTGGAATACACAGTGCTTCTTGTGTGTGGAAAGTAGTTTTTCCTCTGATGCATGCCTTTGTATTTTATGTCATCAACCTTTCCTTCATTTTCTCCCATCTACAGATCTACCTCATTTCCAAAAACCTCTGTATTACTGGTAAGACTAAAACATCTGTGGACCATATCAGGACACTGTCTAATAACTATTAAAATTTTTCTAAGTGGATTCCTTCAGACAAAACTCTCTCTCTTGAAATTCATTGTCAGGAAATTGCTAAAAAAAAATAAAAAATAAAAAGATCAAGCTTTAAGGAAGGTCATCAGTACACTTATAGCACTCTGCAAGAAATGTTGAGATAATAGATATGCTGTGAGTGTAGGGAGTGATGGTGGGGGTAGAGGTGATGGGGCAGTGATGGGAGGTAATGATGGTAGCAGGAGGGTGATGATGGGGATAGGTGGATGGTGTTAGCGATACTTTAAATGAGAATGTCCCTCATTGGCTCAAATATTTGAAAGCTTGGCCACCAGGTGGTGGTATTTAGGTAAGTTTATCAGGTGTGGCCTTGTTGAAGGAAATATTTCACTGGGTTAGGCTTTGAGGTTTCAAGCCCATATGCTACCTTTCTCCACAGTCTCCACAATTCTCCACACAGCCTATTCACCCTTTCTTCTTCTCCTGCCTCAAGATGTGAGCCCTTGGTTTCCTTGTCTTTCAACATGCCATATTCCATCCAAGAATGCTAACCTCTAGAATCATAAGCCCAAATAAACTTTTCTGTAAGTTCCCTTGATTATAAGTGTAATCACAGCAATATTAAATTGAATATGTGTTCACATTATATATAATTATGTATATATATATATGTATATATAGATATTCATATACATATCATTCTTGAGAATATATGTTATCAATAATTCGATTTTACATGTTTCTGAAAAACAACTATCCAGTGATTAGAGAAGACTATAGTTGTTTGATTCACTTTTGTCTTGTCATTCTCTATGTTATTAATTTTAAATATATAGTTATTACTTTTTTAAAAGTAGTTTGTAGGTAAATGGATGGAACTAGAAAATATCATTCTAACTGGGGTAACTCAAACCCAAAATGACATGCATGGTATGTACTCATTAATAAGTGGATAGTAGCCAAAAAACAAACAAACAAACAAACAAAACATACAGAATACCCAAGATACAGTCCACAGAATTCAAAAGGCTCAACAAGCTGAAGTGCCCAAGTGAGGACACCTCAGTCCCACTTGAGAGAGAGAAGAAAGCAATCACAAGTGGAGAGGGAGGGAGAGATTTGTGAGGGAAAGTGGACAGGGGGGAGAGGTGTGGGGGTAGAGGAGAGCCTGATCTGATATTAAGTGAGGGAAAAGGACTGAAGCCCTGAGGACCACCAGAAAGAATGGAAACAAGCAACCTCAGGAAATAGGAGGTTTGGAGTCTCCAAGAATGCACCAGAGACCTGGTAGGTGAGAGACTCTCAGGACTCAAAGGAAGGAACCTTAGATAAAATGTCCAACAGTAGGGAGAGGGAATGTGTAGAGCTCACCTCCAGCAGGAAGACAGGGTGTCAAGTGAGGGAGGGGGTTGCCATCCCACAGTCAAAATTCTGACCCATAATTGTTCCTGTCTGAAAGAATTACAGGGATGAAAATGAAGAGGAGCCCAAGGAAAAGAAGGTCTATCAACAGGCCCAAAGTGGGATCCAGTTCAAGGGGAGGTCCCAAGGCCTAACTGAGGCTATGGAGCACTCACAAAAAGGGACCTAGCATGACTGCCCTCCAGAAGACCCAACAAGCAGCTGAAAGAGTCAGATGCAGATATTTGCACCCAACCAATGGACAGAAGTAGCTGACCCCTGTTGTTGAATTAGGGAAAGCTGAAAGAAGCTGAGGAGAAGGGCAATTCTGTAGGAGGACCAGCAGTCTCAATTAATCTGGACCCCTGAGATCTTTCAAACACTGGACCACTAAACAGACAGCATACACCACCTGATGAGAGGCCCACAACACACATACAGAAGAGGACTTCCAGGTCTGTGTTCATTCAGAGATGATGCACCTAACCCTCAAGAGACTGGGGTGGGGGATGGGAGGTGGGGGATGTGGAGCAGTCAGAGGGTAGATGGTGGGAGCAGGGAATGGAATATGGAGTGTAAAAAATGAATTACAAATATAATTAAATTAAAAAACAATAAAATAAAATAAAAGTTGTTTTCACATAATGAATATATGTATATATGTTATATATATATATATATATATATATATATATATATTTATTTATGTTTGCAATTATGTGTGTATTTAAATTTTTTTCCATCCTTCTAGTCCAACTTTATGCATGTTTTTTGCAGTGCGGGATATCAAACCCAAGGCCTCATGTGAGTCACTCGTTCTATTTAAACACAAATAAAACAAGATTTATATAAAGTGTATAGAAGTCTCAATCTATAGGAAATGCAATATATAAGACTTCTGGGTATCATTTAATAAGACTGGCTAGTGCTTATGTTCATGTGACCAAATGCAACGATATGAGACATTATGAAGACCCTAGGGTGTTTCTGGACACCCTAGACACTTTTCATTCCTGTGTCCAAAGCACCCGTGCAAAAATCACTTAATTTTTTTTTTTTTTTTTTTTTTGCTAAATGTTAGTTTTGCCTATTTTAGAATTTCATGTAAATGAAAATATTCTGTATGTGTGAATTTTGGAACTACTCATAATTTTTGTGTCTTGTCTCCATTTCTAGTCCTCCTTTGTCAGTGTAAGCAATGATGGTCCCCTTTATGATTGTGGTCTGTTCAAAGACTGGCACATCAGTGGAAAGCCGAGCAGTTTACAGTTTAGCTGTATTATGAATAAATCCCTGAACTTTGGATACAGGTTTCTAAGTAGACGCATCTCTGCTGTTCTTATTTGTCACTATACAAGAACAGACTGCTACGTCAAAAGATAATTGTGTGGGACCATCAAAAGCATCACTAGTTCTATTCTCCACATCGTGTGCACCATCCCATGTTCCTGCTGTCTACACATAAAGTTCTACTGTCTCTCCATCCTTGTCAACATATGGTATCATTGATCATTTTAACTTCAAACTTTTATAAAAATGAATTATATTTATTCCAAGTATAGCCAGCTAATTAATACAAGGGCTGTATTTCTTTACGCTGACTACTCCCCAATAACCATACAGAGGAACCAAGATTTATTTCAAACAGTTCCTCAATATCTACTTTAAATGCTTATGATCTGACTACTTGCCAGTTTCACCTTCACGATACTTGCAGTTTAATAATGTTCTAGCCTTCTGTTTCATATGCTTCTTCCCATGGTATCTTTCTGGGCCCACTCCTCCTCATGGCTCTCTGAATCTCCCTCATCTTCTTCCTGCCCTATTTTTCTCTTCTGCCTAGCCATTGGGCAATCAGAATTTATAGACAAGGCAGAGAAGAAATGGTAATAGTTGTTTATACAAACTTGGCACAGGAGCTTCTAAGATTACACATAACAAAGCCATGAATGAAACCAGACAGTGGAATAGAGAAATCAGTATGAGAAATAATACAAAGGCAAACTTTACACAATGTATGCAACATTATACCTGCAAGTACATAACAGTATCTCTATAGACTTTCATTGAATTTTCCGACATCTGTCATTTTATTTTATTTTTGGCATTATAAGATAATTATGACATTTTCTCTTCCCTTTCGCCCTTCAAAGCCCTCTTATATACCTCCATAACTCTCCCTCATATTCACAGCCTCTTTCCCACTAATTGTTGTTGAATGCATACATGTACTATACATATATATTCTTAAGTATAACCTTTAAGTCCACAGAACTGTGCTTGTGTGTATGTTCTCAAGGCTGACTGTTCAGCACTGGACATCCTATTGCTGTGCTCTTCCATGAAGAGGACTTCCTCTTCCACTAACAGTTTTCCTCAGCTTCCCATAGGTCTTTGTTTCAGATTGACACCTATTGGGTTTTTCTCTGTCCACTTCTGCACAACCCTAGTTGTCATCCTTGTTCAGCTCACACTTTGGCAGTCATGTTGGTGAGCATTTACGGCTGTTTGTTCTGACACTATTAGGGTACACCATCTCAGAGAAGACCCCTCTGAAACCCAGGCACTGACAATCTTTCTCTCACATCGTCTGCAATGTTCCCTGAGCCTTAGGTGTCAGGGAAACCTTGGAGATGTGCCCTCTGGGCTGGAGCTCCTCAACTCTGTAGTCTGATAGGTTATGGTTTTCTGTAGTGGTCTTCATCTGATGCAAAAACAGATGTTTCCTTGATGAGGGCTATGACTACCTTTATCTGAGATTAAGGGAAGATGTTTATAGATTATTGTAAGAAATTATGCTAGTTTGGCAAATTAGTGGTTGTAATTCCCTTCCAGTAACCATGACTTCACTGGCCCTGTGTAGTTGCACTTGTTTCTAAGGTCATTTTTCCTTATTAAGTCAGTCTTTCTTACTTTTATTTACACTTGATAGCATTTAATAAATGCATTTCCTCCAGCCACCTTTTTTTTCCCAGTTTTTTGAGATAAGGTTTCTCTGTGTAGCCCTGGCTGTCTTGGAACTCACTCTGTAGACCAGGCTGGCCTTGAAGTCAGAAATCCACCTGCCTCTGCCTCCCAACTGCTGGGATTACAGGCATGTGCCACCACTGCCCGGCCTCTGGCCACCTCTTACTGATGCTTCATATTACTTAATTTCTGCTTCATTACTTCTTGTTTTTCCAGTTAGCTCATAATGCATTGAGAGAAGGAAGTCTAGTTTACTCCTCTGTGTGCCCCACAGCAGCTAACTTGAACAGGCTTAATGTTAGAATGGAAAACTGTATTATCATTGTAATATTTCCACAAAATAGAAACTTAGATGACTAAACTATTTATAATTGAATTAAAGTCACCTACACCAATAGAGAAAACACACATTAAATATGATATTAAATAAAAGGGGGACAGGGTGTGTAGTGTTGCTTATGTTCTCTTAATTACAAAAATGGCTTTACTCATGTGTGGAAAGCTAAAAGATAGTTTTCTGCATAAAAAGTCTTCTAGGACCCAGAGGCAAAGCTAAGGATACTGCATTTTGGACTTGTGGCCACACCAAAGCACTATGTCCACTTTCTGCCTTTTATTAATAATTAAAATTGAGACAGTCACTTGTATTTGTGTATAGGTGTGTATGTATTCAATATATATTTATAAATTTAATTTCTTATATATGTGGCTCAATATTTCCATAGTAATAAAGTTTTTGAATAATAAGTTGTTGCTGATAAGTCATTTTATGCTGATATAATATATTCCCTCAACTGTCATTGCTGCATTTTTTTGCTAAAATATAAAATTCATCTTTCTATTAATTAATATATATGAAATATTTTCAGGAAATATAAAGGTGAAAATAGACCATAATAAGAATTTTTGTTTAAAAATAACATATATTGAGTTTGTTCTTTGACAGTTTCATATGTTTAGAAATGTATTCTGATTATCACAATCCTACTAGTATCACTTTTTAGTTCTGCTGCCTAAAGATCACCTTCCATTTTTGTTGCTGTTTCGTTGTTATAGAAGTGACCTGTTTAGGGTTGAGCATTCTCCCATCTCTTATTCTCAGTATCTTGGGCAGCCACGTGTCTCTGCATTCACTGCTATCCACTGAATAGAGACGGTTTCTCTGATGAGTAGCATTTGTAAGAAGTTTTTTTTTTTTTTTTAAACTAGGATGTGATATTTTAAATCTGATAAATGTGATATCATTCCTGAAAACCTACATCTAGTATCATTAAAGCACTAAGACTGAAATCTGATTTCCAATGACAAAACTAAAGGCATAATGAGAATACATTGTCCCCTAGTATTTTCTTTTTTATTAGATATTTTCTTCATTTACATTTCAAATGCTATCGACAAAGTCCCCTATACACTCCCCACACCCTGCTCCCCAACCCACCCACTCCTGCTTCCTGGCCCTGGCATTCACCTGTACTGGGGCATATGATCTTTGCAAGACCTTTCCTCTCATTGATGGCCAATTAGGCCATCCTCTGTTACATATGCAACTAGAGACACAGCTGGGGGTGGGGGGGTACTGATTAGTTCCTATTGTTGTTCCTTGTATAGTGTTGCAGACCCCTTTAGCTCCTTGGGTACTTTCTCTAGCTCTTTCATTAGGGTTCCTGTGTTCCATCCAATAGATGACTGTGATCATCCACTTCTGTATTTGCCAGGAACTGGAATAGATAGCCTCATAAGAGATAGCTATATCAGGGTCCTGTCGGCAAAAGCTTTCTGGGATATGCAATAGTGTCTGGGTTTAGTGGTTGTATATGGGATGGATACCCAGGTGGGGCAGTCTCTGGATGGTCCTTCCTGCCATCTCAGCTCCAAACTTTGTCTCTGTAACTCCTTCCATGGGTATTTTGTTCCCCATTCTAAGAAGGAACAAAGTATCCACACTTGGTCTTCCTCATTCTTGAGTTTCACATGTTTTGCAAAATTTATCTTAGGTATTCTAAGCTTCTGGGCTAATAAATGCTTATCACTGAGTACATATCATGTGTGTTCTTTTGTGATTGGGTTACCTCACTTAGGATGATATCCTCCAGATCCATTCATTTGCCTAAGAATTTCATACATTCATTGTTTTTAATTGCTGAGTGGTACTCAATGATTGCCTTCAATGTTGAACTTTGCCACATTCTTTAGCTATCTTTGGTTTGTTTTGTCACCTAAGGACCGAAAGGATGCTGAGAAACATAGGAGTAAAACAACAAATGTAAAAATAGTATACATTATTTGTCCAAAAGTCCTGTGCACTGCTAAGATAACCATTTCCACAACAAATGAATCAATCCCTACAGCTTCCTCTTCTGGAAGAGGTGAAGAAAACAAAATTTCATAACAAAAATCAAAGTCAAACAGGATTCTATCACAGAGATACCTTATCTTTGATGCCAACACACACAGCATTTGAAAATGCCTCCCATTTGCCGGCATACCATCAATAGATGCCCAATTATGCTTTTCACTGTTTATCATTTGTCCTCTTTCCTACCCAACCATTAACAAAGGCCTAGTGGTTTCCAGTGTTTAGTCTCTTGTCCTGACAGGAAGCAAGATCTGAAGCTTCAGGGCAGGTTTGCTGCAACGCCCTTTACTTAGTCCAATGTTGAAATTATAGTGTGCGGTTTTAAAAACATCTTCAAATGTTCATCGTTATTCAAATATATATTATCTTTAGCCAGAGAAAATTTGGGGAAATGCATTAAAGAGTGTGTTTTCTACGTATTTACAAAGAAAAAAAAGAAGATAATCTGCTTACAATTCAGTATTTTCTCAAATTGAATTATGTGAGACTGGATGCCCTAATATTGATAGTACGTTTTCATGATCAAAGAACAAGAAATATTTTTTTTAGAGTAACTTTATATATGAGCAAAATGGACAAGGAATTATCAATTTAAATAATTCTGTTCCAACTGAAGATATGTAGCCAACAGGATGGGAACTTAAAATTACACTGTAGATCAAAAAATGTCTTAATGTCACTTCCCATAATTTTGGTTGCAAATAGCATATGGTTTAGATCCTCCCACCAAACCCTTTCTACGTACATTCAAAACAATACCAGCATTTTGGTCTCTTACCAACTACTCATTACAGTTCCTTCTTTAGAACAAGAATCATCTTCAAGTACTCTGGAATTTCCCTCCATAGTAAAAATAAAATACTCATCGTTTTCATCTCCCAAGGGCCTGTAGAAAGTACAGTTGTTAAAAATAAGGACAGTAGAAGTGTCTTTATTCTTTGAAGTATTAAGCATCTGTTGCTTACACAATTCAGCAAACCTATTCTTATGAAAGTTGAATTTTAGGTCATGAAATGTACTTCTCAATCAAAAGACTTTCAGAATGGGGCATGCTTTGAATTAAGTGATTTTTGCTGTTGTTGTTGTTGTTGTTGTTGTTTTTAGCAAAAGAAAAGATTTGTATCCTTATCATTTGTGGTTCTAATTTCTTACTTTCATAAGATAGCTACAGAACCCATGCATTTCCTGTAAAGATTATAACTCCAGATGAAGGCACTGTTCCCAACTAGCATGTGTCTGTAGACCACCCCATTGGGGTGGGAAAATGTTCCAGGATCAAATAAATATATAAATTATGGGTAACACCATGTCTTATTCACAGTTCTTGGAAAGTTAAAATGCATATTACTATAGACCTTAAGATATATTTTAAAAAGAGAAATTTTATGTTTCTTCTGTTTAGAGAATCATGGAGTATGTATAAGTTCAAGTGCACATGTGCCTGTATGTGCGCCTACCTCTGCATGTCTGTGTGGCATTTGAATTGATTTTCCATGGAAATCTGCAGTCCTGGAGAGGATGTAGGTGAAAGGCCACCTGTATGGTGTTAGCGTGGTTGGGGACAGAAGTATTTCCCTTTGTGATAGTTGTGTACATTTAGAGTTTTTTGAGTTGCTATTCTGGTCTCATTCAGCCTTCCACAAAGCCATTTTTCTATTGTTCATATTTTGTAACTGGAATATAAAATCCCCAATGATTTCTCTTTGTGTTCTACATTGATAATTTATAATGAATCTAGACACAGACAGTAATTCTTCCTGTAATATTGATATTTTTAATGTAAAATGGTATTTTAGTTTAATAATTTAAATATTCTTTCATATTTAGGGGATTCTCTGGAAAGGATGGGTTATACAGTTCCTTGTCAATACTTCAATGGCTCTTTCCTAGACAAAGACCAAGGGTACACATATTATTTGTTAATCCTAACTTTTTTTTTTTAATTTTTTTGTTCTTGTAATCTTTTTTATTTGATATTGTTTTTATTTACATTTCAATTGCTATCCCTTTTCCTGGTTTCCCCTCCGAAAGTCCCTTATCCCATTTCCCCTCCCTCTGCTCACCAACTCACCTACTCCCAATTTCCTGTCTTGAGATTTTTCTACACTGGGGCATTGAGCCTTCCCAGGAACAAGGGCCTTTCCTTCCATTGATGTCCAAGAAGGCCATCCTTTGCTACATATGCAGCTGGAACCATGGGTCTCTCCATGTGTACACTTTGGTTGGTGGTGTAGTCCCTAGAAGTTCTGGGGGGTACTGATTGGATCATATTTTTGTTCCTCCTATGGGGATGCAAGCTCCTTTGGCTCCTTGGGTCCTTTCTCTAGCTCCTCCATTGGGGACCTTGGGCTCAGTCTAATGGTTGGCTGAGAGCAACCAAGTCTGAATTTGTCAGGCACTGGCAGAGCCTCCCTGGAAACAGCTATATCAGTTTTCTGTCAGCAAGCACTTGTTGGCATCCACAATAGTGCCTGGGTTTGGTGACTGTATATGGGATGAATCCCCAGGTGGGGCAGTCTCTAGATGGTGTTTCCTTCCGTCTCTGCTCCATGCTTTGTTTCTGAATCTCCTCCCATGGGTATTTTGTTCCCTTCTAAGAAGTACCGAAGTATCCATACTTTGGTCTTCCTTCTTCTTGAGATTCATTTGGCCTGTGAATTTTATCTTGGGTATTCCCAGCTTCTGGGATTATCAGTGAGTGTATACCATGTGTGTTCTCTTGTGATTGGGTTACCTCACTCAGAATTTTTTTTTCTATTTCCATACATTTGCCTAAGAATTTCATGAATTTGTTTTTAATAGCTAAGTAGTATTCCATTGTGTAAGTATTCAATGTTTTCTGTATCCATTCCTCTGTTGAGGGACTTCTAGGTTCTTTCCCGCTTCTGGTTATTATAAATAAGGCTGCTATGAACATAGTGGAGCAAGTGTCCTTATTACATGTTGGAGCATCTACTGGGTATATGCCTAGGAGTGGTATAGCTGGGTCCTCCAGTAGTACTATGGACCTCATGAAATTACAAAGCTTCTGTAAGGCAAAGGACACTGTCACTAGGACAAAATGGCAAGCAACAGATTGAGAAAAGATCTTTACCAACCCTATATCTGATAGAGGGCTAATATCTAGTACATACAAAGAACTCAAGAAGTTAGACTCCAGAGAACCCAAAAACCCTATTAAAAATAGGGTACAGAGCTAAACAAAGAATTCTCAACTGAGGAATATTGAATGGCTGAGAAGCACCTAAAGAAATGTTCAACATCCTTGATCATCAGGGAAATGCAAATCAAAACACCTCACATCAGTCGGAATGGCTAAGATCAAAACTTCAGGTAACAGCAGATGCTGGCAAGGTTGTGGAGAAAGAGGAACACTCCTCCACTGCTGGTGGAATTGCAAGCTGTTAAACCACTCTGGAAATCAGTTTGTCAGTTCCTCAGATAATCCTTTCCTTTGGATTCTGTGAATTAGGGAGTGTAAACAGAATGGCAAATACAATGCAACAGCTCAACATTGTGTCATTAGTGGGTGACTGTTGGCTCAGGGACTCAATTCTTACCCATTCCTTCATGTTTCTATGTTATATAAATGCATAGGTCCCTGCTGAATATTTTACCTCCACTGAAATATTAGTGGAGAAACAGACTTCACAATTTTGGAATTATTTAAGGGTCAAGCTACAAGTGGGGCCTGGCAATTTCACACGCATTCAATTGATCAAGGCTTGGCCTTATACTCTTATCTGCTCCTCATGTATGTCTATTTGAATTCTCAGAAATATGGAAACAAAAGGCAGTTAATTTGTAATATGGTTGCCCTGACTGAATTTATACACTGTATATATTTCTGAGACTGAATATATTTTATCTAATACTTTACATTCACATAAGTTTATCTTTATATTGCACTATGAACTTCAAATTAAATAACTTTATAATCCAATCTTTAGAAATATATGAATTAAAATTGTATACCCTAGCATATTTTTCTCAGCTTTTAACAAGTATGTGAACTTTATATGAGAGGATAGCAAGTGTACTCTCCATGTAATTAAATGTATCTCTGAATGTATGCTTAATAATGCCTTTAACAATTTGTTATTTTGCCTCTAAGAGACCAATAATCTTCTAAAACTTCTCCCTTAGTTCAATAACCAATGTACAAGTGCTTCTGTCAGGTTATCTGAGGGACTTCCTCTTAGTTCTTTGCCTGTTACAGGGTTAGGACTGGTGTTGACACATTTCTGTGTCTTTCCAGAGTCATAACACTTTATTCCATTTCTTGTATTTCACTATGAGGAAATTGTTTGCCATAGCCTAAAATACATGATTTCTATACATCTAGTTTTTATTCCCGAATATAATTGAAAAAGGTATATTTAGCTGGTTAAGACAAACTATAGCTACCTCTCTAACAATCGTCAATGGCTTGATATAATCAGGCAAGAAGCAATTGTATGAGGTTGGTTGGTTTGCTCTGAACTAAGCTCACACTTCTATGATGGCATTTAGCACTGAATATACTGAAAGATTTTGTGATCATTTAATCCCTCAAAAATACCAAATTAATATATTCTGAGAACCTTTAAAATATCTTCCTCACAGAAAATTATATGTGCTCTTCCATAACATGAATAATTCCTATGTCCAATTATATAAAATTATGAATACACAACCAATCTTGAGATATTTCTGTAAGAATTGACTTGACTTTCATAGAAAGTGAACTTCCAAACAAGATTATGGGAGAAAAAGATACTAAAGAGTCCCTAACTACTCAGTGCTTAAAATATTACTTGGGCAGTTTGAAGACACACATGCATGTGCACACACACACACACACACACACACAC
>NC_034594.1:35469226-35473561 GCF_900095145.1 Mus pahari | reverse complement strand
CACACACACACACACACACACACACACACACCAGGGATCTGGATATACATTTCTCAAACACTTCTTTTTAGAAAAAAAAAATCTGTGGATTTCTAAAAGGTCTTATGACCACTCCACCCTCCAAGAAAACCAAGATAAGATGATCTTGGCTAGTGATATCTACATTGTCAGAAAAAAATGCAGACAATAGAAAATAAATAAATAAATAAAGCATCAAATTATCTAAAGAGTTAACATCATGGCTCCTGCTCTTTCTGAGTTCAGTGGTATCTAACACCCCTTTTGCACTTCATGGCTCCAAAAGTTGCCAAGGGAGATTTTTTTTTCAGCACCATTATATCATGCTGTCTGCTTTGCAAAGAACTGGAATCATCAGTCTGATTCATCTCATGCCAGTTGCTGATGCTACAATCCCACAGAAAATGACTAAAATTTAACACAGTTTTTGCACAAAGATTTACCACTGAGCAGCATTTATCGGCTCTTAAATGCATATTTCTAAGTCCTTTACAGAAAACAGTCCTCAGTGTCTTACAATAAAGGGCAGAAAGAGAGTATTCTCTACAATGTCCAAGTCTTTGAGATTTTTGGCTAGCATAGAAGGCATTGCACTAAGAGGAAGAAAATGAGGTGTAGCGTTTTCGTTTCATCACAACTTAAATAGAAGAGGCTGTTTCCCCTGGAAACTGTGACAAATGTTAACCTGAATTTCCTGTGTTACTTTTAAGTTGCTTGGAATTGGCTTTATGTGCATACAAATCTGAGGTGTAGAGTATATTAGGCACAATTATGAGTGAGATCCAAATAGTGTAGCTTGGGCATCTCTTCATGGAACCAAATCACTACAAAAGAGAAAATGTGAAACTAAAGCCTTCTTTTCATCTTTGTTCTTTTATCAAGCAAATAGCGATAATGTTGAGATGGACATAAAATTATCTCCTTCTCAATGGACCTGGGAAGGGCGATCGATGAGAGGTAGGTAAGAAGGGGGTATTTAAAACCGCATAGGCACATTATAATTTAGGTGAAACTTCCCTTTCCAAATATATACCTCCATCTGCTTCTCTTCATAAACCATGCTGTTCTATTCATGGCCTTTAGTCTTCCTCTACACACTGACCTTTCCAAACCTCTTACCTCTTTGTCTCACTCTGCACTGCTCATGAAAAAATGTAAATCTTTCAGCTGCAGATTAAAGTACATGCTTTTTCCACCAAAACTTGATAACAGCAGAATTCTCTTGCTTTGGGTAATTTAATCCCCTTCTATAGTAATAAGTGTAATAATACCAGTATTTCATGATTACTATAAGAGTTAAAGGAGATAATTTAAGGAAAGATGCATAGTATATTTGGCACATTGCAGTTGCTCAATAAATGCTGATAAGTTATTCCCTATTCTTTAGAATCACTGTGATTAACTGAATGAAAATACTAGCATTTCTAATAAAAGAGAACATTTCTTTTATGGTCTTTTACTTCCCAATTTTTGTTTAAAACACAAAGATGCCCAGTA
Organism: Mus pahari; assembly: GCF_900095145.1. Lineage (NCBI taxonomy): Eukaryota > Metazoa > Chordata > Mammalia > Rodentia > Muridae > Mus > Mus pahari. Next base: position 35,472,046 of record NC_034594.1, on the reverse strand, counting down.
AGTAACAACAGATTTTTGCCTTTATGTGTATAGATTAGATCTAGCCTTTAATCTCTAACTTTCACTACTACATTTCAAGCCTTAGGTTTGCCAGGGTAACAGACATAACTCCATCTCGTGGCACCATCTGATATGCATACCGATCTAATTCCAAATGTACCAACACATCATTTTTTTAAAACTATTTATCTATGTTAGTTTATGTATATGAGTGCATGTGTGTGCAGTGCATGATTACAAGAGATGACAGAGTTCAGAACAGGTGTCTGATTCCCCCAGAAACTGGAGTTGTAGATGGTTGTTAGCTCTTAAATTCTAAGCCATCTCTCTAGTCCAAATCAATGCATTTTGGGACCCCTTGTATATATTCTGAATGACTCCCCTAGTTACTCACATGCCCTACCTAAACTCTTGACATCATCTATAACTGAGAACATTAAACTGCTTAACCCCAAGATAGTTGCTATCTTGACGAGATTTTTCATTCTCTTATAACACACTTACAAAAGGATGTAATATCATATGCCATTCATTTAGAGACCTCTTATCCTTGCCTGTATAAAGAACAATAGCATAGCCTTCCAGAGTGTTTTCCTACCATGATTTGGGCAGTTGCTGGTCAGCATTAGACCTGTTGACTTTTCCCCCTCTCACTATAAATTTTCATAGAAAAGTTAACAAGCAAGAATGCTTCAATTTTCTCTTTATATCTCAACTACTGTAAACTATAATTAGCCCCAAGTGTCAAAAATATTTATTTCCATTTTACGTACAATTTCTTTCTTATAAATAACCATGCTGCCTTTCATTGACCAGGAAGATCCCTGCTCGTTAGCTTTCATAGTACAAGACAACACTCCATTCGCTGCTTGTAGATGGGTAAGTTCAATATCAGTTTTACCCAGCCACAAAACCTGTGAGTGACAGTAATGACTTGCATGTCAATGGGTTCACTACAGGCAGAAATATCGTGGGGATAATCAGCCACTTTCTGTATTTAAGGCCTGGGCTACAAAAGAAAACATATGCCAGGTACTGTTATCTAGCCAGGAACCCATGTTGTCAAGATCATCAATTCAACTGGGTAAACCTAATATTACTATTCTAATTAGTGGGCCTAGCACAAAACTGCTCCCTACATTTGCACCTCTTTATCACAGGCTAGTGCAGCTCTCACACCTTATCAGGAGAGCTTCTGTAATTAAAGAAGAAATTCACAACTGAGAAAAGTGGACAGAATAATTGCCAATAGAGTGCTTAGCCCCAAATGCGTTGTCTATACCACATATATCCCTGTGGCTCAGAGACCATCACAGAAGAGGGGCTGGTCTGTTGTCAGATTTGGAGGTGAGGGGAGATCAGAACCAAACAGTGTCTTCTGGACATGACAGGAACACTGTGCTCATGATGTCAAAGTGTGTGTGATTTCATGCAAAAAAAAAAAAAAAAAAATCAAGCTGATCAACATTGTGGTACAGAGAGAAAATGGGTTCATGTGCTTCCACACCTCATTAAGAAGGCTCCTGGTAAGGTGACTGTTCTCCAGTGAATGGCCCCACACATGTGAGTATATTGTAAGCAAAAACTGGATTTAATGGGGAGAGAGAGTGAGAGAGAGAGAGAGAGAGAGAGAGAGAGAGAGAGAGAGAGAGAGAGAGAGAGAGATATTTTGGAATACTAGGGAAACAGTGTTCATCTAAGAAGAGTTGATGTGAGAACTGGGGATGCATATACTCAAAAATGTGTATGTAATTCTAGATAATTAAAAATATTTTCAATGTAAATATCAAAAGATCAAATGATTCAGTCAGTAAACAAGAAAATGAATGAAATGGTCACTATTTTAAAAGTTTCGTTTCAGTACAGGAGAGCGCACGGGCTGCAGAAGGAACATAGCTTCTGGGACAGGGTCCCTTTCAGGCCTACATCTTATGCCAGGAGGCAGAGCTGAGCTCCAGACCTCTGCGCACTTTCCCCACAAGAGGAGAGTCAGCCTCCAGGGAGGGCTCTGACCTCAGGACCAGGTGAGAACACCATCTTGTATCCCAGGTCCCAAAGAGACCAGTCTGTGCAGGAGAGCACACGGGCTGCAGAAGAAACAGAGCTTGCAGGGCAGGGTCCCTTGCTCACTCAGGAGGCAGAACTGACTCCAGACCTCTGTGCACCTTCGCTGCCAGAGGAGAGCTTGCCTGCAGACAGTGCTCTGACCACTGAGACTCAGGAGAGAGTTGGACTCCCAGGACTGCTGACAGAGGCTAACAGAATCACAGGAGGAACTAGATCCAGTCAGAGACAATAATAACAACTAACACCAGAGATTACCAGATGTAGAAAGGCAAAATTAAGAATCTTACTAACAGAAACCAAGACCACTCGGCGTCATCAGAACCCACCACTCCCACCACAGTAGGTCCTGGATACCCCCCCAACACACCAGAAAAGCAAGATTCTGATATAAAAATCATATCTCATGATGCTAGTAGAGGATTTTAAGAAGGACATTAATAACTCACTTAAAGAAATATAGGAGAACCCAGCTAAACAGGTAGAAGGCCTTAAAGAGGAATCACAAAAATTCCTTAAAGAATTACAGGAAAACATAATCAAACAGGTGATGTAATTGAACAAAACATTCCAAGATCTAAAAATGAAAGTTGAAACAATATAGAAAACCCAAAGGGAGACAACCCTGGAGATAGATACCCAATTCACTCTATGAAGCCACAATTACTCTGATACCTAAACCACATAAACACCCAACAAAGAAAGAGAACTTCAGACCAATTTCCCTTATGAATATCGATGCAAAAATACTCAATA
>NC_034594.1:35444556-35467611 GCF_900095145.1 Mus pahari | reverse complement strand
TCCAGCAATACCTCTCCTGGGCATATACCCAGAAGATGTTCCAACTTGTAATAAGGACACATGCTCCACTATGTTCATAGCAGCCTTATTTATAATAGCTAGAAGCTGTAAAGAAACCAGATGTCCCTCAACAGAGGAATAGATACAGAAAATGTGGTATATTTACACAATGAAGTAGTACTCAGCTATTAAAAACAATGAATATATGAAATTCTTAGGCAATAGACGGATCTGGAGAATATCATCGTGAGTGAGGTAACCCAATCAAAAAAGAACACACATGATGTGCCCTCACTGATAAGCAGATATTAGCCCAGAAACTTAGACTACCCAAGGTACAATTTGCAAAACACAAGAAAATCCAGAAGAAGGAAGGCCAAAGTGTGCATACGTCATTCCTTCTTAGAATGGGAAACAAAATACCCATGGAAGGAGTTACAGAGACAAAGTTCAGAGCTGAAACTGAAGGAAGGACCATCCAGAGACTGCCCCACCCGGGGATCCATCCCATATACAACCACCAAACCTAGACACTATTGCATAAGACAGCAAGATTTTGCTGACAGGACCCTGCTATACCTATCTCTTGTGAGGCTATGCTACTACCTGGCAAATACAGAAGTGTATGCTCACAGTCATCTATTGAATGGAACAAGGGCCCCTAGTGAAGGAGCTAGAGAAAGTACCCAAGGATCGAAAGGGGTCTGCAACCCTATAGGAGGATCAACAATATGAACTAACCAGTACCCCCATAACTGTGTCTCTAGTTGCTTGTGTAGCAGAGTATGGCCTAGTCAGCCATCAAGGGGAAGAGAGGCCCTTGATCTTGCAAAGATCATATGCCCCAGTACAGGGGAATGCCAGGGCCAGGAAGCATGAGTGGGTGGGTTTGGGACTGTTGGGGGAGTGTTTAGGGGACTTTCGGGATAGTATTTGAAATATAAATGATGAAAATGTCTAATATAAATAAATAAATAAATAAATAAATAAATAAATAAATAAATAAATAAATGTTTGGTTTCCAAAAATTATCAGAACTCCAGTGTAATATATAATAAATAGATCTGTAAGGGACAAAAGACCACTCAAACACTATTTAGTAGTATTTTTTATTGACACTGGCTTTGTTTGATGAGCACATGTAGTTTGAGAGTGCTGGTGAAAGTCAAGACCTGAGAATAATGTCTCTGAACTGGGACTTCAGCACTTCCATTTTTAAGCAATGATGTCCCGGACACATCAGTTTGTTCTGTACTCTGGAGTCTGTGGTATAATGGCATCACTCTAAGTGATTGTTAAAGGATTGTATATGCAAGTTATCAGAAAGGGGACCAATGCTCAGAAGACTGACACATAACATTTGGTCATTTTCTCACTACAATTTTCTACCTTTTTAAATCTTCCTTCCTCTTCTAGAATGTTTCTCCTCCCCTTCTGCCCTCTCCCCCTTCCTTACTTCTTAGATGGAACAGACAATTTACAAAAGAAATACTAATGGCCAATAAATATTTTCTCTTCTGTTCAACATCCTTAGCCATCAGGAGACTGTAAATTAAAACTATACTGTGATTCTACCTCTCTCCATTCAGAATGACTGCCATGACTATAAATAAATGCTGGACAGGAAACAAAGAAAATGAACCTTATGCAGTGTGGAAATGTAAACTGTTGCAGTCACTATGGAAGTTGGTATAGAGGTTTAAAAGCTTAAAAGTGGAACTTTCGTGTTAAACCTCTACTGGGTATATTCCAGAAGGGATGGAGAATAATAAAACAGAGACATCTGTGCACCCAGGACCACTATAGAACTATTCACAGCAGCCACGTTATGGAGTCACTCTTGTGTCTGTAAAACCGGGTACATATATACACAAGAAAAGAATGTCATTCACCAAGAGGGAGTAATGAAATTATGCTGTTTTCAGGAAAATAAATGCATGTGGGTGATTGTCCTCTGTAAAAGAGAGTGTCCACTAGACTAACAAAGTTTGGGCTTTCTGATAAATTGAATCTAGAAAATAACAAGGTATAAAATAAACAGTGAATAATAAGGAGAGGGTTAAAATGAAGAGGATGGGAAGAGGACATAAGAGAGAAAGCAAAAGAATAAATGTGATCAAGACAAATAATATTCATATTTGAAAATGTCACAGTGAGACACATCATTTTGTGTAATTAGCATATACTGATATTTTTATTTAAAATATAATCCTCCCACAATTAAGAACAGTATGGTCCCTCTCCTGAGCCTTTCAGGCAGTCTTGTCTTGTTGACTTTGTCTAAATTGTTGGGGATTTTAAAAGAAAATAATATCTTGAATACAACTCAAAACTTGTTTGTATGGTTGTTCTGGTTTTTCTCTCAAACTCTTACACACAAACTTCTGAACGATTAAATACTTGGACTTCCATGCATGTCTATCTGCATGCATGCATGCATTATGTGCTCATGCATGTATTTATCTGCAGAATGTATACACCATGCACTTGCTAACTGTTAGACAAGTCAAGTTCACGTGACTCACACAGCCCTTTTTTTCCCCATCTAGAAATGCAAAGACAGTTGTTGCACATTAGGTTGACTGTAGAATATAATTTAAATTGCCAACTCCATTTACAAATAAGGCTCACTCAGCCTCTTCTTTAATGCAAATGCATTTGAGCCAAGTTTCTACTTCTAAAAATGAGACATCTACAACTAAATTTAGGATGAACTCAGCTGGATGATATAATGAAGGTTAATTTTTTTTTTAAAGAGAGACGAACCTGTGCATAAAGTCTAACACCATCAGTCACTGATGCATGTGGCTGATCCTTGGGTGCTGTATGTGTGAAACAGACATGATAGAATCCCATAGGGCTGGTATAAAAGCCATATAAAGTCATCATCAGGAAACCTAACACCATTAGTACTAGTATCACTCAACACTTCCTACACACAGTTCTCCATGTGAATCTTAAACAGTTGAGTCTATTTTCTCAGAAATGATCTCATGTATTCGGGTGGAAATTTAAGTCATTTTTAAGAGGAAGTTTGGAAAATTACTATATAGGAATATTCTCACTTTTGACATTTATAGGAAGCCTGACTTAAAACAGCAGATCCCACAATTTAAAAACTGACCAAGGAAGTAAGATGCCTCAGACAGTTATGGGACCATTGCTAGATGTGTGCTTTTATTGGCCAGGGCTCTGAAGTAAGTGTATGGCAGAGTTCTAGTTGAGACTGGCTGTCTTTGCACTAAGTGAAGAAAACCTGAAAGAGCTGTTTCAGCTGCACGGGCACAGAACAGCTATGCCAGTTCTTCCTCCGGATTACAGAACTAAGAGAAATGTATTCTTATGAGGCAATGAGAATGGAAAGGAGCTGAGAAGTCCATAGAGTAAGATGGAAGGAAATAAGACAAAGCCACAGATAATTATACTACAAGACATAGCATGATCCTCTGTATCGTGCTTTGAGGCTATAGCATAGCCAGATTGAAACATCATTAGCCTAGAAGTATATACCCAAGATACTTTGTTTTAATACCAACAGCATGGCATTAAGATAGGCTTTGACTCTCAGTTTAAATGTATGTCAAACACATGAAAGAAGTGCATGGCATGCTTTCTATACAGGCCTTAAATCACTGGGATAGAGACAATAAATAGCATCGCTGGACACATCCATGTTTCAGGAAAGGATAACAATGAACATTCTCTTCTTAGAGACATTTTCTGCGTGCTTGTTCATCTTAATGAGTCCTATGACAGACAAATGGACTGTAAAATCTTATGTTTCTTTGTTTGACAACAATTAGGCATAAGCATTGGTAACATACTGACGAAAAAATTCCAACAAGTGTATGTGGGCTGCTATTAATGCAGAAGCCAAACATGCAACTATTTTATTGCCAGTGGAACTACAAAACATGCCTCAAGAGAGAAAGGGAGAGGAAGAAATTTTATATATATATATATATATATATATATATATATATATATATAATTATAATATATTAATTATAATTATTATATAATTATAATTATATATAATATATTAATATATATATATATAATTTCTTCCTCTCACTCCCTTTCAAGACATTTCAAGACAATGTACAACAAGGACTTTTTTCAAGTCATATAAAACTATTTTATGAAATTAAGCTGGAAATATTATAAGTAAAAAATGACCACAGAATATATAGGAACCTTTTAGAAAGAGCTCAGACATGTGTTATTTATTTTCCTGGTAAACAGAAGTGGCACAGTCAATCAGCAAGAAACTCTGGATAATTATGATCATTTTAATCCATTTTAATCATATAAAAATTCATTAGAGTTGTTTATGACACATTAAATAGTATCTTCAAGTTGGTATCAAGGAAAATCGATAAATTCTGTTTAGCAATAGAGTCAAGATAAGAAGGGCTGGTTGTTTCATGTGGCTAATGCACCGAGGGACACGGAATGCTTCAGCATTGCTGCCACTACTTCCTTTCACTCTTTATAAACATATGGAAATGGTTACACCCAATTGCCTAAAAAATACTTAAAACTATCAAGCAGTTCCAATTCATGCACCATGCCATATTTCATGTGGAGAGAGACTGCCTTCAGTTCCGTTTTGAAAGGACCAAAAAGTGCAAAGCAATAGTGCTTTAAGTATTTATATCTCCTTAGATTCTTTAATGTTTAAAGTCATGTTGGAAATGTTAATTTTAGATGTTAATTATAGAGCTGGAATAAAGCATTGGTTATAAAATAGCTAGCTGAGGTTAAATCTCTACATAATGATCAGGTTTTGGTATTCCTTGTTATTTAAAATACTACCAAAGAAATACATGACAGAAAGAGAGGGAGGGAGAAAGAGAGAGGGAGGAGCGAGGAGAGAGAGAGACTGGCATGTGGCATCTCTCTCACTTGGAATTTTTATGAATGATGAAACTATACTCAAGGAGAGTAAGTATTTATCTGATACTAATTTCACCTTTAGATGTTGATATGGAGCCTTTGCAAACCTTACCTTATATTTACAATTCATGATTAGAGGTAAAACACTAATGTAAAGTTAAGATATTGAGTATTTCCTGAATGATGGATCCTCAACTTTGGATGAGTCTTCATTTTACTTGTCTTCAAACTTACTGCATGTAAGTTTACTGCAGTGACATTTAAAGAAAACTATGGTAAGAACAAGAATGATCCAGTAAGGGATGGAAGCCTTGTCTCATAAGCATATTCTCTAAGTATGGGATAGTTTTACTTCAAAAGGTTAAAGGACAAAATTCCATACCACTCAAGACTCTGAATGAGCAAAGTCTGACAACGAATTCTCCTTAGATACATGTAATAGGGTTGTCAAAGGTTTGATTTTCTTAGAAGATCGGGTAAAATGTCCCTCCTCATGTAGTTTCACTTACTTCATTGTTTCTACAACAATGTGTGAAGATAAGCCTGGCTTGGATGACATTGAGAGGCCAGTGCAGCAGAGTGATGACGGGTACTGAGATGTCCGTGCAGCAGTGCATTAACGCGGAGCCGCCTCAATCCACTGGCACTGATTGTCCATCTCTTTTGTCACTTTCTTCCCTTCCTCCAGAAGGCACCTGCATGTCATGCTGGGCTTCTCACACACAGCACTTGGAGACCTTTGTTCTGCACTTTGTCCTAGTGAAAATAGAACTGATCCATATTATAAACCATTAAACCTCCTTTTGCCTGTTACTCAAGGTAACAGCTAGTGTCCTCATAAAGGATTAAGTTTAGCTTAAACCAATATCAAAGGCTTAATATGTCAGCCTTCTGTAAACACATCTAACTTTTCCTGGCACCAATCTGAACGTCTTCTCCTATTTTATTTACTCTAAGCCCTACCCACCTCTCAACAGTATGGGAATGCAGTTAATTGTAAGGGGTGCTATTATCTTAGGAACCACTAAGCAAGGAAACGTGTTGCTTGGCACTTACGCCATGCCATGATGCCTTCATGACAAAATCTGCAACACATGAGTTGAGAACATCAGCCCCTCATTGCTTTGAAAGAATTTCATCGGTTCCAAAGAATTTGGCACTCTCACCTACCTTCAGCTGGAGTGCTGGGAGTGTGAGAGCAAGCTCTTTGCATGTATTTTAGGAACAAAATATAACACGTCTTTATCTACTTGTAGATCTCTTCCTTTTCTAGGTCCCATAAAATCTCTGGTTGTTAATTTGCAAGAAAATATGAAATTTTGATCATTCTTACAATGACACTTTATTAATACCAAGTGGAGTTTTCACCCAGGAATACAGAGAGCAGGAAAGAGTGACATTTATACCCATATAATGCAGTGAAGCCAAAGAAATTCACAAGTTTTCTTGAAATCATTTGAAGCTGAAATTTCAGGGCAATAATCTAGTTCAAAATCTAAAAGATGGCAGGTGCCCACAGAAGTAATAAGACATAAGCAATGGCCTACTTAAACAGATGCAACCGAAAACCAGGAAAAATTAAATTAGAGTAGTTGGCAAATTGGTAAAGGCTAATTATACTCCTGAAAGAATATGAAGTTCCTAGGAAATGCAGACTCTAAGTGATACTACATCTTAGGACTTCACTGTGGACTAAGCCCAGACCCAGAAAAACTAAAAAGAGTTTCAAGGAAGTGTCCCTTGTGAAAATTCAAATCCAAGGGAAGATAACGGGCCTGAATATACTCTCTATTATAGCTCCCCTGTGCAATAAAACCTCAAACCATGGGGCCAGAGCCTACTAGGTGAGCATCATTTGGAACTTAGAGAAGGAACAAAATTCTACTTCTGAGAAAGGGTCAGGATCCTATACAAAGCTCAACCAAAAAGCTTGCAGAGAGGAATCTCCACCAAGAGAGTACCACCTAGGAGGCACCAACCCTAGCAAGATACGGAGACACAAACGCCGTGCCTACTGAAGAGTAAAGTTTAACATAAATACAGAGAGTACCTAGTTACTACTCACTGCTGACAGCCTACAGCACTGGAATGGGCAGAGAGCACACAGGAGAGAGAAAGCATGGAAAGGAACTTCCTAGCATAAAGGCCAAGCAGCTGAAATAAGGGGACCCTGAAGGATGGTAAGGACGGTGAAGTCATAGGGTTAATGAAAGCAACAAGAAGCCTATACCTAATTGAAACTTCCTTTCATTAGTAACAACCCTCTCCATCTCAGGTCTAACAAGGAAAACATCAACTTCCAGCCATAAAATGTGCAATATGTCTAGCATTTCTGTCTAAGATGCACACTTCAATAACAAAATTATAACATGCTCAACAAATTCAAATAATACGTAACAGAAACGTAATACTAGGAACAACATTCAGATATGGCATAGTGAAATTAACACAGAGAAAAAGGAAAGTAGATGAACTATGTTAAAGTCTAATCAAGGATACAGATAACATTCAAGTCTTTGGATGATTGCAGTAAAGATATAAAACATATAATGAACAACAATCAGTTGAAAAAAACTAAAAATTAAAAATATACCTTTAATTCTAGTATTTGGTAGTCATAGGCAAATACTTTTCTGTGAGTTTGAAGCAGCCTAGTTTACATGGTAAATTTCAGATAGCCAGGGTTACATAGTGAAACCCTATCTCAAAAACACAAACAAGCAATATCTATCTATCTATCTATCTATCTATCTATCTATCTATCTATCTATCTATCTATCTATCTATCTATCTACCATTTGGAAAAGCTCATCATAAGAGTTGGCAACTTCCAGGATAGGATGAACAAGCTTCAAGATGATTGGCTGATAGATCAACAGAAATTACAGAACCAAAACAAAGCGGAAAAAGTATGTCAGTAAAACAAAATAATGAAGCTTAAAAAAAATAAAATAAAACCACATCAATAGAAGATATCAATATGCATCATTTTATCTAGTATACACACTCATTAGAATTTACAGCTCTGATCCCAGAAGCAGAGAGTGAGGACCAATCAGAAGAAATATTTAAGCCATCAATGGTTAACTACTCTTCAATACTAATAGCTGCTGCCAAGTTACATATCTAAGAAATCAGGAATCAATAATTAGATAAATATAAGCAAAGTGCATTGACATTGTTTATTCAAAATAATTAAATTGAAGGATTATGAGAAAACCATGAAAATAGCCAGAAGAAATGATATTAATATAACAATTATAATAGATTTGATTAGAAACAATGTAAGCTAGAAGAAAATGAATCACATCTTTAAAATGCTGAAACTTTTAAATCTGTGAAGCAGAATTCTATGCCATACAAAAATATATTTCCTGAAAGAAAGAACACCTCAGAAAACATTAAGGAAATTGAGTACTAGAAGACATGCTCCACTTAAAGTATAAAAATAACATTAATCTATCTTCTTATCCATCCATTCATTCCTTCATTTATGCATGTGCACACATGTTCATACGCATGCAGGTATGCATGCCCTACCATCACAGGAGAAGACCTGAGACCAGCATCTCTTGCTTTCTACATAATTTTTTAAGGTTGGATCTTCTCTTTAATTAGAAGTTCACTGATGATCTAGACTGCTCACCAGCAAGCCTCCGGTGTCCTCCTATCTCCTCTCTCCTAACTCCACCTCCCAGCACTGAGATTACAAATGCCCACCTTTGCAATGGGTATTTTGTAACTGATATTTACATGTGCACTGGTCTTCAGACCTGCACAGCTACCTAGACCTCACCTACCAGCAGTATCCTCAGCCCCTAGAATAAACATTTATAGGCAAGAAGAATAATGGATTGAAGCTTATTTATGTTTATAGAAAATGTAAAACTAAAGTGTATGATGTTAAAACAAAAAATGGGGGGAAATTGTGAATATACTGTTACGAAGTCTCTACATTATACATAAACAAGTGCAGTATGTCACAAGGGAGTCTTATTGATTAAACAAGATATTATAAACTCCAGGGCAACCACTGATTTCTGGGAGACGTAAATAAAAAAATCAGTGAAAAATCTTAAACCAAACATAAATTTTCAGTTAAATTACAAAAGAAAGAGAAAGAACAGATGGTGAATACTGAAATTAGTATAAAGAATGAAGTCACGAACTTAAATATTGTGTTATTCAATAAATTGAAAGAATATATTCTGTCCATTAAAACCTGAATTAAGTAAAAAAATATATGGATATATAAAAAATGAAAGAGTAGAAACACATATCATGCAAATACTAATGAAGGAAAAGGTAACAGGCCATGCCAATACCACATAAAATACATGTCAAACAAGGATGATTACCATTGAAAAATGTGGCATTGTCTGATAGCAAAGAAGTCAGGACTCTGAAGAGAATCACAAATCTTAAATTAGTATTTGTCTAAAATTAGAAATGTAAAGTAAACTGGGAGACAGGAAAACTGAGAAGAGATACAAGAAAATACTCAGCTAGAGTAAAAAAATCAATAACCCTAAGTTGTAGGCAAAGAAAAAAATCGATACACTACAAGTTTAACCCCATTAACCACTTGGTCTGATTGGCAATCGCAGAACACTACCACCACCATGCAACGATATGAACATAGACATCATGATGAGCCTACTGTGGCATGCTTGCTATCCCACCTCTTAGGAGGCTGAGGCAGAACTGCACTGAGTAGGGGTTTTATTCAATAGCAAACTGGTAACATTTAAAATAAAAAGGAAGCCTAACCCCATGACAAGGACCCAAAGACAGACCTGGGGGAGTCTCTGGATCTCTTTGTTTCTTTCCCAATGTGGTCACATTAAACAAATCTCATTCATATGTATAGCACATAGAGAATGTTTTTAGACCATGTTTGAATTAAAGAAGGGTTAAGAAAAACACTTGGAAAAATTCCAATACTTGAAGATTACTATATTCTTCTAATTGTTTAAAATAAGATCTCAAAGGAATTTTAAAAACATACCACACATCAAATATTTGTGAAAAACCTACTACTTTACATGGGTGGATTTTGTAGAATAAAAAGCTTATATTATAAAAGAAAGGTTTCTTGTCAGAATTAATTAGAAAAAAAAAGAAAAAGAAAGGTTAATTAAACACAAATCTAGCAGAAGACATGCTGATGGTTGTGTTAGTCAGTGTTATGTTGCTATTAAGAGACAACATGGCAATGGCAACCTTTGTAAGGAAAAACATTTCACTGGGACTGGCTTATAGTTCCAGAGGTTTAGTTCATTGTCATCATGGTGGGGAGCATGGTGGCAGGCAGGCAGATATGGCACTGGAGAAGTACCTGAGAGTTCTACAACCAAATCCACAGGCAGAATGAAGAAAGAGCCACTAGGCCTGACTTGGCCCTATTGACACACTTCCTCCAAGAAGGCAGAACCTACTACAACAAGGCCATACCTCCTATTCCTTTCAAATACTGACACTCCCGAGTGTCTAAACATTTAAATCTATTGAACCTATGGGGCCCATTCTCATTCAAACCACCAAAATTAAATTAAATTAATAAAATATAAATATTTGACCATAAGTTCAAATCAATGATTATGAAACGAAAATAGAGGAAAAAATAATGACAAAACTAGTTGTTTGTAACATGTGAGCATCAAATATATACTAGCTTTTTCGCAAAGGGAAGTAACGTTGAATTCAAGACTGCATCACAAAATAATCCTTTAGAACATATTTTAAAATGTGAGTAAATTCAGCATTGTATAAAAGTGCTGAGCTTAACTGGGTAGTTTCTATATTTACATTTCAAATGCTATCCCCTTTCCCGATTTCCCTCCCTCCCAGAAACACCCTATCACATCCTCCCTCACCCTGCTTCTATGAGGGGGTTCCTCCACCAAACCATGCAATCCCACCTCCCTGCCCTCGATTTCCCCTACACTGAGGCATCTATTGAGCCTTCATAGGACCAAGGACTTCTTGTCCCCTTGATGCATGACGAGGCCATCCTCTGCTACATGTGTAGCTAGAGCCATGTATACTCCTTTGTTAATGGCTTAGACCCTGGGAATTCTGGGGCATCTGGTTGGTTGATAATGTTGTTCTTCCTATGCAGCTGCAAACCACTTTAATTACTTCAGTTCCTTCTCTAACTCCTCTATTGGGTACACCGCGCTCAGTCCAGTAGTTGACTGCTCTTTGGTTGGTGGTTCAGTCTCTGAGAGCACCAAAGGTTCAGGTTAGTAGACTCTGTTGGTCTTCCTGTAGAGTTCCTTTCTCCATTTGGCCTGCAATCCTGCTACTGACTCTTCCATACGAGTCTGTAAGCTCCATCCACGTTTTAGCTTTAGGTTTCTGCATCCCTCTGAGTCAAGTGCTGGGTGAAGCCATTCAGAGGATAGACATGCTAAACTCCTGACTGCAAGCATACCAGAGTATCAAGAATTGGTGCTTCCCCATAGGATGGGTGCTTACCCAAGGGTTGGCTATTCCCTCAGCCTCTGCTCCATCCCGTCTATTCATTTCTTATAGACAGAATAAATTTTGGGTCAAAATTTTGTGCGTGGGTTGATGTTCCTATCAACCTACTCTGGCTCCTGCCTTGCATTAGGAAGTAACCTCTTCAGGTTCCATATCCCCACTGGTATGAGTCTTAGATAAGGTCACCCCAATTTATTCTTAGGTCTCTGTCATGTGCTAGAGATGCCCCCTAACTCCCAACCCCAGTCAGTTACAGCTTTCCATTCATTCTCATGGCCATCTGGCTATCTCTTCTCTCCCTCCCCACACCTGATCCTGAGCCCCCCACATTACCCTCTCCATCACCTTCCATCTGCTTCCTATGACTATTTTATTCCCCTTTCTGAGTGAGACTCAAGCATCCTCACTTGGGCCTTCATTCTTGTATCACTTCTTTGGGACTGTGGAGTGTCATATGTGTATATTGTATTTTATGGCTAATGTCCACCTATAAGTGGTATTATCATGTCCTTTTGGGACTGGGCTACCTCAATCGGGATGATATTCTCAAGTTCCATTCATTTGCTTGTGAAATTAATGAAGTCTTTGTTTTTAGTAGCTTAATAGTATTCCACTGTATAAATGTACCACATTGCTTTATCCATTCTTCAGTTGAGGGACAACTTGGTTGTTTCCAGTTTCTGGATATTATGGATAAAGTTCCTATGAACATAGCAGAGCAAAGTGTCCTTGTGGGATGGTAGAAGAACTTTTGAGTATAATCCCAGGAGTGGTATAGCTGGGTCTTGAGGTAGAACTATTCCAACTTTTCTCAGAAACCTCCAAATGGATTTCCAAATTAGTTGAAAAAGTTTGCACTCCCACCAGCAATGGAGGAGTGTCCCATACTTCTTCCTCCACATCCTCACCAGCATGTGTTATCACTTGAGTTCTTGATTTTAGCCAATCTGACTGGCTTAAGATGGAATCTCCGAGTCGTTTTGACTTGTATTTTCCTGATATCTAAGGACTTTGGACATTTCTTCAAAAGTTTCTCCACCATTTTAGGTTTCTGTGATAAGAACATTTTTTTCCAATTTTATTAGGTATTTACTTCATTTACATTTTAAATGCTACCCCCAAAGACCCCTATACCCTCCCCCAACCTGCTCCCCTACCCATCCACTCCCCCTTCTTGGCCCTGGTGTTCCCCTGTACTGGGGCTTATAAAGTTTGCAAGACCAAGGCACCTCTCAATGATGGCTGACTAGACCATCTTCTGCTACATATGCAGCTAGAGACCCGAGTTCTGGGGGTGCTGGTTAGTTCATATTGGTTACAAGAAAGATAATATTGCAGGCCCTTCAGCAGGGTGGACTTCTAATGACTTTCTGCACTATCAGCCTACACAGCACTTCCCAGACTTGAGAAAACTAGCCAGTGGTAAAAACTTCCAGGTTAGTGTAAGCTTGATATTTCTGTGTCTAGTGGTCAAAGTGTGTAGAATCTTCATAAAGAGCATCTTGCCATCAAGTTCTGTTGAACAACCAGGAGCAATGCCAATACCCTGTATTATTTTCATGGTCTTAGGAAACATCAGACCAAAAATTCAAAGGGAGGTACTCATGTCTGGCACTGTGACACTGGGATTTTTGTTTGATAATCTGTGGCTTCTGGGAAGAACATTATCTGCCTCATGTAATGCTAATTAAGTGTGTATGTGTGTGTGTGTGTGTGTGTGTGTGTGTGTGTGTAAGCTTATAAAATAGATTTCCATATGGTTTTTTTCTAAGATCCTTAGTTATGTATTAGTTAGTTACTGTTACCCCACTCACTCCCTCCTCTTCTTTTTCCTTCTATCATTTTCCCAACTTAAAGCCCCTAAATTATGTCCTAGGGGAGAGCCTATTACTACTATTTTTCTAAATGGACATAGTATCAAACTGCCTTCTAAACACTCATCCTATCATTCATAATTTAGTGCAGCTCTTACTCTTCATCACAGAAGCACCTTTTTGCAATAAATAGAGGCTAATATAGACTCCCAAGTACTGGTCATAGTACAGAGAATTAGTGGCTGTGGAGTGCTGAGCTCTAAAGGGGACATCAATATCATATCCCCATCCCACCTCACAAACTCAGGGAATGTCATGGGGGAAGGCATGAAAAGATTGTTAAGAGCCAAAGGACAGGGAATTCTCTTGTATTAAGTGTCTTCTGGATATGACAGACACATTGCACCCATGACTGACAACAGATATAGTTGTCTGTATAAGACCTGCCCAATATCAAACCAGTAAAAACTCCAGGGTCAACAAAGTAAGGAACCACTGGCAGTTGTTAACTAATGACAGAAGGAGAGTCAGTTTGTTTGAGAAGTATAGTAGCTAGTAGGGTTCTCCAGTGGATAGCAATACTAGATTCAATGGATTCTATAAATAAGAAAATAAATAAATAAATAAATAAATAGGAAGATGATGTAAACTATGGAGCCATTTGTGATTGGATTTCTAGATGGAACTCATAACTAACCCTGCTAAACTGGCCAAACTTTATGCTGAGACTATATAGGTCATGAACCTGGGGGAAAATCTGTTATTATTCTTCTGATAAAGGAGCATAACAATAAAGTGAGGCTAATGACATCCTGCTATATATATTAGTGCATTGCTCAAACATCTACAAAAAAGAGGAGACTCAAAGATTGTAAGACACAGAAGTGGTGGATGACTGCAGGGAAACAGCACTTTGCAGACACAGCAGGACTGCTGTGCATATAAATTTACAGAGTCTGAGGCAGCAGGCAGAAGACTTGAGCAGGTTCAAGTCAGACAAAATCCTGCCACTGTAAAGAGGAACTGGGTACAAAGTCCAATTCTGAATCAAGCAGCTGATTGCAATTAATACCTACAAGGAAAGGAAAAATGAGTTTCCTCCAACAGAATGTTACTGGATATATCAACCATATTCCAGTACAGGTTCAATGTCCAGGTGTAGCAACGAAAGCAAACAAGCAGCTTTTAGTTTAGCTCTGTTTGTTTGGGCTTTTGTTGTTGTTATTTTGGTTTGGATTTGGGTTTGGTTTGATTTCGTTGTTGTTGTTGTTGTTTGAGGGAAAAAGAAAGTGAAGATAGCTGTGTAGGGAGAAGGGAGGATATGAGAAGAGTACAGGAAAGGGAAAACAAACACGAAATAATTGTATAATTTTGTTAAATAATAATTCTTAGAAATTCTTAGAAATTTGATAAATTCCAAAAGTAGAATGGGCAGAAGTTGAGAAAGGAGCAATATTTAAATAGATAATATCAAAAATGTTAATCACTTTTAATTCTTATATACCTCAAGCAATACTACACATGAATAAAATCCCTTTGGAAAATTGTTTTGCAATCATTACTAAATCAAAATAAATATATTTGTTAACAATTCCATTCCTATATGTGTACTTCAAAATGATTGTTTATGGATCAACAAAGAATATATGGAGATAGTTTATAAAAATTTTCTTTAAAGTAACTTAAAACTAGGAGCAGACTATATGTTTTATAACAAGAAACTGAATAAATGCACTGTGATATGAATAAGATGAGATACAGGGCACAACAAAAAGGAATAAGTATCCACAGGAAGACACTGATGTGTCTCAAAAATAGGATGAGCTAAAGAAGCCATTAAATACATAATAATAGTACATTGAAGGATTCCATTATTCTAAGATTCAATATATGGTGTTGTCCATGGAATATCAACTATTAAAAAACATAAAAACCCCCAGAGATCCCAGGAATTAAACCACCAACCAAAGAGTACACATGGAAAGTTCCTTGGCTCCAGGTACATATGTAGCAGAGGACGGCCTTATCTGGCATCAATGGGCAGGGAGGCCTCTGGTCCTGGGAAGGCTCGAAGTATCATGGGAGAATGCTAAGGCAATAAGGCAGGAGTGGGAGAATGGGAGAAGGAGCACCCTCATAGAAGCAAGGGGGAGGGGAGGGGATAGGGCATTTACGGAGGGGAAACTAGGAAGGGGGATAATATTTGAAATGTAAATAAATAAAATAACCAATTAAAAACATGTCAGGGGGGTGGGAGGACATAAAGAATATTCAACGTCAGGGAGCTGGCTCAGTGTGCAAAGGCACTGTCACCAAGCCTGTCTTCTTACATTGGTCCCAGGAATCTACAGTAGAAGGGAAGAACTGAATCTCAATAGTAGTTCTCTGACCTCCATATATATATATATATATATATATATATATATATATATATATATATATATATATATACTGTGTAATGGGAATACAAACAAGACATGCACACAATAGGAATGGTGGTGGTGGTGGTAGTGGTGATGTCAAGAGCAATCCTCTGAGTACTAGAAATGTTCTCTACTTCTGAATATAACTGATGGTTACATATACAAAATATCATTGATCTCTTCAATATTCACATACATAATATATACCAGAAATAGATAGTATATACCATCAATTTTTATACCTAGGAAATTGAATAGAATGGATAACTAAATGCAGACATTGAAAACTGCATAATTGAAATAATAAGTAGACTATACTATGTCTCAGAAATGACAAATATTAAAAGCAGTTTCTGGGGAGGAATTGGAGATTAAAGAGAAAGCCTGTGTCCATCAAAGCCCCAACAGGAAGATGGGGGGGGGACAATCAGCTTCCCTGGGCTGATGTCTTCACGGTGACATCAAAAAATCTGGTTCTGTAAATGTTCAGATGACAACCTAGACATTGATGTTTCCAGAACCAAAAGCTGACAAGGACCAGGAAGGAGCAGAAAGCCCCTTTTGTCTCTTCTGATTCTTCCTCTTAGAGCTCTATGTATGGGAAGAGTCATCTGTGGTCAAGTTCAGCAGTGAGTGGGGAGACAATAAATTAGTAAAAATAACCTCATTTTTAAATTTTGTTTAGAGTTAAATGTAATCATTTTGGTTAGGGATAGCAAAGCTTTCTATTTCTAATAATTTGGGAAAATAAGATATTAGGACATCCTATGTTCTAGTCGTCATAAACTTGAGAACTCTGGATATTAATCCTCAATAGACAGCAGCATCACTAGTGTTTTCTAAAAAGAAAAATTCACTTTTAAAAATAAGATTTTTTTTCTCATTTTTGCTGCCCTTTTCCTCGCTATCTAGAATAGTACAGATGTGGAAAAAAATGTTACTGCAAGTCTTCAGTGTTCTGTACAGTGTCTACCATGGAGTTGATCCACAGGATTCATTGCCAACATATGGTACATTGTCTGTCTTTGTATAAAGAATTATGGTATTTCTTAAAACATTATCACATTCTTTTTTGTCATTTAGACTATTAAAGCATTAAAAGAAATGCTCATCAGAGCAAGACATGAGATCAGTTATTTACTTTGGGTACAATGAGACTAAGATACAGGCTGAGACACAGCTGAGACCTGTTCAACCAAGCCCACATTTGCTGATTAAGAAATTAAATTCCAGAAACGCTCCATGGATTGCCCGTTGTCACAAACTACAAATGCAAGTTTGTTCTTCTCTGCAGCTTTCAGTTCTTTTGTTGAATGGATTTGCAACTAATATCATGCTTTTAAAAATCCAGAAAAGAAGCAACTCGTTTTAATGGGTTGTGATGATTTATATTGTAGACTCTATTACATTGAGACGTGTCTGAGTGATTATTAAAACAAATACCTAAGTGTGTCTATGATAGTATTTCTAGAAAAGGAAAAACAGTCTCAGATGTGAGCAGTACCATGCAACAGGCTGAACGTCTATGCAGAATAAAAAAGTAAAGAGAAAAAAGCCAATTTGTGTAGAATATTTTCTTTTCCTTCCCTCCATCCATCCTTCCCTCCCTCCCTCCATCAATCCATCTCTCTCTCTCTCTCTCTCTCTCTCTCTCTCTCTCTCTCTCTCTCTCTCTCTCTCTGCCAGATATTCTGGTACTACACTTAATATCTATTCCACTGGGTTCTTTCTAGTTTTATCTCATCTCTTCTTCATATGTCCCCACTCTTCCTTTAATGATTGTAAATATTTATACCATTGCATCCTAGATGTAAATGCATTCCTTATCAATTTGACAAAAAATTACAAGTTTGCTTTGAGTCTCAAAATAGAATTAGACTTTGACTTTTGAGTAATATTGTGACTGTTCACATAAGGGTTAAGGAATGAGTGTAGTTTGGTTGTGTTGGGGGTTAGTTATATCGTGTTAGTGTCTAGAACTAATCTATAGTTAGCATAATCTTCCCATCTATATTTGGAGAATCTTTATAGGAAGATTTTTGGGGTGTGAAGTCAGCAAGAGACTAACCTGCCATAGTTAAGGTGGGTTGATCATTTGATTACATTGACAGATGCCTAGATGATCAGCGAAGTACATCTCAGGATGTGATCCTTCCCAGAGAGGATTAACTAAGAGGACTGGGGAAAACAGGACTTGACATCACTATCTGAGAGACTGGGCCTTTATGTAATAAAATGCTTGCCAGCACAGACACTCTGCTACTTGGCTGCTATTACATGAGCCTTATCCTCTGTAACACTCTCTCAGTCAATATAAATCAAAACTACTAGCACTGTTAGCCAAAGTAGTCCTTTCTGCTTGGAAGTTGTTTTCTAAGGTATGCACCACAATAACAAAAGTCTGGTTAACACACGGCTAGAAAACTCTGAAATCCTACACTGTGCTGTGAGACTTTTCATGCAGTAACGAATTGGTGCATCTTTAGATTTTACTTCCATTCATTATATACTAACAGCTGACAATAATGGCTGGCTACTGATATCAGAATCCCTATTAGTGCATCTGAACATCCCCACATACAACTTCCATGGCCACAGCACCATTAGCAGGCATACCACCTTTACAGATGGGCCAAAGGGAACATTGAGAAACTATGCAATAAATCAAGCCAACACATAGCCTACGTTTTAGAAAATCAATGGACTTACTAGAATTTATTTTATAAATTCTATAAATTCTATCTTCTCCTTCTTTCATTCCCTCTGAAGACAAATAGTCTTAGAACTTGAAGCTCAACTCTTATGTGCATGGCAATTCCTTTTCTTGACATTGCTGAAAATGAAAATTTTGAATTAAAATCTGCTGCTTTCTCAAATGACCCATAGAATTCACACACACTGTTATGTAATAAACCATCCTATAACTAGCACTCATGACAGCCATGGTTTTTATAGAGTGCAAGGGTTGTACTGCCCCACACTCCTTGCAAATTGTGGCTGAGTTCAGCTGAGGTAAGATAGCCTCCCTTACGGTTCTAGACTCTAACCCAGTGATTCTCAACCTCTGGGTGGTGACTTCTTTGAGGGTCCCATATCAGATATCCTGCATATCAGTTACTTACATGGTGATTCATAACTAGCAAAATTACAGTTCTGAAGTAGCAACAAAATAATTTATGGTTGGGATCACTACAACAGATGGAACTGTATTAAAGGGTCACAGCATTAGGAGGGCTGAGAAGAAGTGCTCTAGATAGTCAGTGGTAGGCTGTGGTAGACCGACATGCAGTGGCCTCAGCTAGGACAACTCTCATCTTCTCCCTCTTGCATCTCTCTAATCAGATACATTTAATTTGTTCTCATCACAACAATGGTCCAAGGCAGTGCATGGAATTGCAGAACTGTCAAGCTATGTGTTCTATTCTCTTTGCTTATGTAGCCAAGTTTAACCCTAGTATGGTATACTGAAACCAAAATTCATAACTACAGGAAACCTGAAGAATTGGAGCCACCAATTGATAGACACATATATATTTCCAGCATTTTTCTGGACTATAATCTTAAATGACCCACAGTAAATCCTTTTGGTTTTTGCTAATATGCATAATGTTTATGTCTCAAAGCATTCATTATTTCCCCCTGAGAATGCTTGTAACTCAAGTGGTATATCCTGGAGAAATTACCAAATGTCTCATTGGTAATGAAGATTAACGCCTTACAAGGTTTGCTGAACTACAGAGCCACTTCATATTTCTCCAGCATATAGTAATATTCAATTCAGCTTTATTTTATGATAAAGTAAATGAGCTAAGATAAATGAAAGGCAATGTCTGCAAATATTAATGTTAATTTGAATCATTGTGAATTAACACCTTCTGCATAACAGTCTGTACATGGTGAGTTCATTTGGTTGGTGAATGGAGCAAATACAGATAGAATTGTGCATCTTATTCTCAATCATTTTACCCTGTGGGCAGAGGGGCTATTATTTCCCTTGATAGGATGACCAAACACTGCACCAATAATGAGGTTAACTTAACCTGTCTGTAAACTCTTCAATGGGTACCTGCTATAACCTTAGTTCTGGGAATACACAAACGAGTAGTACATCTTGGTCCCCGTTTAGTCCCACTGTCAGTAGAGAGAAGGCGGTACATAGCCCACCCTTATGATACCTCTGTAAAAGCTCAGGAGACGTCAGGGCATTGTGCTCACATGAGTCTGGCAAGAAAAGAGAGCTCAGGCACCTACCAGGAGGTCAGAATCAGGGACCTTTGATATTAGCTCGAGGTTTGTTATTAATGAGATGAGTGAAAAAAAAAAATGACTAAATCAGGCCAGACAGATATTCCAGAAGTCCCTGGGGCAGAAAGTCGATAAATGGGCAAGTGTGTCAGCACACATCTGAAGTGAGTGCCCCGAGAACATTGTGGATATTGAAACAAAATGGGAAGACAGAAGAGAAAACAAGTTCAATCCCCAACCTCCCCAAGTTTGACTCAGTAGGTCACAAAACAAATAAAAGGGCAGAATGCAGGAGAAGGACTTGTGGGGAGGTGAAGGGAGGGCAGAAGTGAGAGGGAATTAAGACAGTGTGGATGAGAGACATCAGATGTATCACACACATGTCCAAATTGTCCAAGAACTAGTTTAATAAAAGTTAGACAGAGACTAGTTCCTCATGGGGAAAATGGATCTAAGAAGTGATAATTCTGTGTAGACTGGACTCAGTGGACTGTGTAGCCAGCAGTTTGGAGCTGAAGAAACACAAGTTCTCAACTTCAAAAGCAAGAGAACGAAACCAAAAAATATCTGTAAAACCAACACAACATACTAAAATACTAGCAACAAAAAATGGGGCCTTGGTGTTTTTAGGAGCATATACAATTATGTCAGAGGATTAAAGTAGGAAGCTTCATAAAGCAATAGTTTGGAAAAAAGGAAATAAATAGGAAGGTGGTCAACAGAGTGTCTACATGAAGTGAGGAGGTTAGAAGCTGAGAAAATGTGTTGACACTGCTTTGAAACCTAGTGCAGAGTCTGTGGCCCTTTAGTCCTCACAGTAGGTATGCTTCAATCATTGGGGAGTTTTGAAATGATGGTCCTGCCTGTACTGACAAATTCCATTTATAAAGGTAGAGAATCAATTTTAAAAATTATCAAGAGCACACACCTGTGTATGATACAGACACAGCACACACCTGTAATCACCGCACATAGGAAGCTGAGGTAGAATTATGAATATGAGGTCAGTCTGGGCTACAGAGCCAGACTTTGTCCAAGTACAAGATGGACAGAAGGCTCAGTGAGTAGGATTTATTGTTATGAAAGCAAGAGGACATGAGTTCAAAGCCCTGGCATCCACATAAGAAACTAATCATGGCAATTCTTTCTGGTGACCACAGATTTGTAGGCCAGAGACTAAGAAGACAGCCAGTCCAAAGTGGTGAGGCTCAGATTCAGTCTCAAAACACAAGGCAGAACATGATAGAAGACATTTGGCATCCTTATTTGGCTTCTGCCTGTTCCTCATAAAGCCACTATACATGCATACCCACATATAGCACGTGCTCGTGTGTGTGTGCGCACACAATCATAGTCCTACATATTGACCTAACAGGCAAGGTGGACCCACTGGTGTTATAGTGTCAAGACTATTTATGAAGCTATCTAGCTATTCTCTTAACTGGAGTAAGTCCTTTATGAAGGAGGGAATTCATATATGATACTGTAAACATGTCCAAAGGCATGACTACAGAGGTCATAGACTTAAGAAGAAGCCTTATTCATGTTGTTTTGTTGCTAAACTGCCTTCAAAATATTGAAAATATGGAAACAATACCCCTCACAACAGTAACAAATAATAGAAAATACCTTCTGGTAACTCTAGTCAAGTAAGTGAAAGATCTGTATGACAAGAACATCAAGTCTCTTAAGAAAGAAACCAAAGAAGACCTCAGAAAATGGAGAAATCTCCCATGCCCATGTATTAGTATATTAACATAGTAAAAATGGCCATTCGACCAAAAACAATCTACAGATTCAATGCAATCCCCATCAAAATCCCAACATAATTCTTCAAAGACATGAAAAGAGCAATTCTCAAATTCATATGAAAAAACAAAAAACCCAGGATAGCGAAAACAATAAAAGAACTTCTGGGGAAATCACCATCCCTGACATCAAGAGGTACTACAAAGCAATAGTGATACAATCTGCATGGTACTAGCACAGAGACAGGTAGTTTGTTCAGTGGAATAGAACTGAAGACCCAGAAATAAAACCACACACTTATGGACATTTAATTTTTAACAAAGCCAAAAATATACAATGAGAAAAGGTGTCTTCAATAAATGATGCTGGTCTATTTGTGGTCAGTATGTAGAAAAATAAAAATAGATCCATATTTGTCACCTTACACAGAGTCCAAATGGATCAAGGACCCCAACAAAAAACCAGATACACTGAATCTAATAGAAGAGAAAGTGGGTAAGAGCCTTGACCTCATTGGCATGTAGAGAAATTTCCTAAACAGAACTCAAATGGCTCAGGCTCTAAGACCAAGAATTGATATATGTGACCTCATGAAACAGGAAAACTTCTGTAAGACAAAGGACATAGACAGTAGGACAAATCAGCAACCTACAGATTAGAAAAAAAGAAACTTCACTAACCCCACATCCAATAGAGGGCTAATATCAAAAAATATATATAAGGAACTCAAGAAGCTAACATCCAAAAAACCAAACAATCCAATCAAAAGATGGGGTATAGAACTAAACAGAGACTTCAAATGGCTGAGAAGCACTTAAAGAAGTGTTCAAAGTCCTTAGTGATCAGGTAAATGCAAATCAAAACGACCCTAAGATTCCACCTTACACCAACCAGAATGGCTAAGATCAAAACCTCAGGTGAGGTACATGCTGGCGAGGATGTGGAAAAAGAGGACATGCTAATGGGATTGCAAGATCATACAACCACTCTGGAAATCAATCTGGAGGTTCCTCAGAAAATTGAAAATAGATCTACTAGAAGATCCAGCTATATCACTCTTGGGCATATACTCAAAAGATACCCCACCATGCCACAGGGTTACATGCTCCACGATGTTCGTAGTGTCATTATTTGTGATAGCCAGAAGTAGGGAACAACCCAGAAGTCCTACAACTGAAGAATGGATACAGAAAAGTGATACATTTACAAAATGCAATACTATTCAGCTAATAAGAACAAGGACATCATGAGTTTTGCAGGAAAATAGATGGAACTAGAAAATATCATCCTGTGTGAGGTAACTTAGACTCAAAAGGACTAGTATGGCATTTATTTACTAATAAGTGTATATTAGCTGTGGGGAGCCGCCCTCACATTCGCCATTACAAGATAGCGCTGATGTCCTGTGCTCTAACAAACAAACAAGGCAGCTGCGCATG